>NC_039496.1:638906-938906 GCF_003590095.1 Trichoplusia ni | reverse complement strand
TTGTTGACAGCAGACGTCTCGTGTAAAACTGACGTCACGTTTTGTTCCACCAATAGTGTTGCGTTTCGAAAATTTGCGCGGTAATTTCAAAACAGCCACTTTTTGATGATTAAATTTCATTATTAAATTAAAATAAATTCTAAAAATAATTGTATAGTGTGTTTTCAGTAGCAATAAATATTACAAAAAAAAATATTTTGTCCATATTTAAGTTACGTGCATATTCCCCATTCGACTGCACAGATGACTCAGTGGCTTAATCTCTCGGCTATCCGCCACTGGCGTCATCACAGCTTATCAACTGGCCGCGACGAGTTGCGGGTTCAATCCCCGCAGAGTTCAAGCGTTTGGGTGATCCACGAATATCCTGAGTCCGGGTGTCTTTGTCCTTATATCTGCAATTGTTGTGGAACTGCGACGCAACGCTTAAATAAAGCGGATGCTATGTTTTAGGAAATATACACATATATCTGTATGCAAGTGTGACGTAAATAGAACGCACAACGCTCTAAGTCATACCGCTATCTTAGTGTGTTAAAAAGCGGACTTATCTACGTATCGATTTTACATAGCCGTCAAAAAAGTACGACAAAAATAAACTCAGCAATCGATACTATTTATACAAAATTACTAATTAGTCCTATAATTACACTACGGCTACGTAATATTTGGCAAAATCACAATACTTGAACGAATATCAAGAATCTTTAAATTCCTCTCGCATTCTAACATGTCTGCATTGTCAGAACTTATGATAAATTGTTTTATTTAGAGTTTCGAAATGATTCACGACTTATTTTATGAGCTGATGCTTTTAAAAAGACTTGTAATTGGTTGTTTGGTTTATAATTAGCAAATAACAATAACAACAATTTGGTGATATTTGTTTTTTTGCGTTTAATTTTGGAGACGTTGATGCTCCTTTTCCTTTACAGTTTTCTACCTTGTAATGTTATGTGACATTAACCCAGTAATGATGAACGGATTTTACTGAATTCCGGAATGTAAATGACATACTTGCTCCAAAAAATGGCTTTTTTTTGTAGAGCCAAACATAAAGCTATATATACCCAACCTGTTTTTGACTTTAATTACTGTAAAGCAAGTCATTGTGCCTTCTTACGGTAAAGAATAATTCTCAGGAAATGTCGATCAAAATAATTAAGTATGAAATCGGAAACTCACAACCATCATTCCTTCTTTTTATAGAAAAAGTCCTTTGCTCAACAATAGAACAGCCATAGACCTGAATTATATTTATGAGTCATTTAAAGAGAATGCACTTGGAAATAAATAGCACAATAGCACAAAGCGAATGCAATATTTGAAATTATTTTCTCGTCTGAACGAACTCGGTTTTCATTATGATTCTTTTTACTTTTAACTGCAAATATTTCAATGAAATTCTGTTCCTTTACCATGAACTGATAAAACGATACTTTTTGTTTTGTTAAAGCGAGATAACACTACGTATAATTTAATGTGCCGTCTTGCTCTTTCATTGGTAACAGTCCCGTTGTAATAACTTATAATACAAGGCAACTGCAATACCATTTATTTTTAGTTTTAAATTAAAATTAGAATAAACTTTTACATCACAATGGAATTCAAGAAGCTGTTTGTAAAACGTTGAAGAAAATCGTTCTACAATTTGATAAGAATGTCTTACTATAGTGTTAATCACAATTTTAAATACCGACTTTCATTCTGATCAGTTTTTTTCCATCTTTTTCTAATAATCTTACCATAACTAGGTATGTATAAATCTTGTTAAACAGAAATCTTGCTTAATCAAACAGTTATTAAGTCTTTTTGGTTCGGTACACAAATGGATCTCTAATACTTAGGCTCTGTTGTCTGTTCGTCTGTGATAGCTGGTCAGGTTAAATATCCACAGACGATGTATACGATGAAGACGATGCTATAACAAAAATCATGTCATTTGATGGGTGACGAATATTTAACCTATTTGTACTAAGTGTCACGTGTTACATTCACATATGCATTTTTTTAATTTACTTATTCAGTATTAAAATGAAAATATATAATATATATATATTTACATATATTTATATATAAATATAATATGTGTTTTGTTACTTTTTTATTGTCCTTGATCAAAAATGTTTAAAAATAATTATTTACTCAAGTGTTCCAATGAGCAGAAGGCAATTAATCGTGAAATAAATAAATAAATCACACAACGATGCCGATGTCATTACAATATTATATTAACTTATTTTTTGGATCGCAGACAAGGTCGCGCGATCATTGATACATTCCGCTTAATAGTGTCAGGTACCATAACAATGTCGGGTGTCTTAGTGTTCTCTACTCTAAGACACCTGACAGTTGACTTTTACTAAGTACCTGTCATATTTTGTGTATTCGCCTCTAAATAGCTACATAACTTCCATGATTTTATCTGTAACTGATCACAATGTAAACTACAGCTGTAAGTTCAGGCACAAATAGCAAGTGATACGTACAGAAATCATTCAATAGAACTATTTGGCTCACACAAGCAACTTTTCAGTGTCACCATCAATTAAAATAACACTTAATTCATCAAATTTACGATTATGTGAATGTGAAATGAAGCATGATCGGATATTGTGATAACACCTGCCAATGTTTATTGTAATCCACAGTTGGCTTTCGGCAATGTCATGACACATATTATAGCTGCAAGAATATCGTTCTTTTACTGTATTTCTGTCTTACAATTATCGCTTTTATTACCTTTAATTTTCAAACTCTTGAGACCACTGCGGGCCGTGCGTAAAGAATTGTTTTGGATAACCGCGCATCGACTGAAAGCGGAGACGTTGAATGGCAGTGCAAGCTCGCTCATTCAGAGTCTGGTACTACCCGCTTCCTACAGCAAGGAGGTGGGTGCTATGATGGTTTTGAGTGACCAAAAAAGGGCTCTTGAGGTGTAATGACGCTACTTGGTTGGTACTGTTGATAAAACTATCATTTGGGTTTAATTAATGATAAGGGGAACACTGCTTATGTCAGTGGTGACCGATAAACAACACATTCTCCATAGCAAATATAGTTATGTACTGAGGATAATAATGTCTTATGGCTGTCACTAATTCCCTTCCTATCCTCCTTTAACTAAATCAGAATGATAACAAGGAAATATCCCAATATTTACACTGACAATCCAACTATACCATCAATAAATCATCCACAACTTCAGTACTGAGATTACTGAGAATTATTTTATATCATGAGTGTACGAATAAACAAATAATACATCATAAGATGAGACCGCTGCGTGTGTGTGTGTGTTGTGACGTCACACGACATTCCTTGTGGCGAGTCACTCCGTCATGGCCAACGTTAAATTTGGAATCGGTTTACCTACTAATGATAGGGCTGCCAGATAAAATTTGTTTATTAGTGGCCTGTTTATTTATTTCACTATATTTAATAGATTTCCGCTGTGCTTTAGTTGCGTGATTTAGTTTGGTTTAGTTTCAGTTCAGAGTTCAGAATATGAATTTGAATAATATAGGTACGGGAATTCATTCTTTTTAATAAAAGTTTAAATCTTGTTCATCCCTAGTATTGACATTTTAATATACAAACCTTGTCATGAATAGATCGAAATTATAATTTTATTTTATTTTTGGAGTAGACGAAATATTTTTGAATGGACCTAGCTTCTACTGATTTTATTTTTGTCACAAATAAATACATAATTGAACACGAAACAACCCAAGTACCTGTAATATGACATCTAAAAGCCCGTATATCGTGATTGTGGAAACGGGACGGCGCACCACACTGCACGTAGCGCTGTCTCTCTCACACATCGACAACAATCTCGCTTCGAAATCTTTAGGTACAGGCACAGAATACCTTTTCATATATTTTAGGTAAAGCTAAATATAAATGATATATACCACAACAATACTCTCCACTGTTGAATGGACTTGAATAATACAATACCCAAGTATCATTCAAACAAATTGTTTGTTACATATATTACAATATATACATACATAGGTACTCCATGTACCTTATTCTCTTTGTGTCAAAATTACACGATTATGGACGACAACAACCTAGGAGAGTGACCATTGAATGGCATTTGTTTTTTCATATTAGGTTCAATAGCCTTGATTAAGTTAGTAGATGGTTCCGTCCTGGGTTATTTTGTCGATTGTTCAAAGTGGTAGAACAAAGGGTACAATGGCCTATAAGATTGTTTGAGACTTTGCTATTTTATGAATGTACTACTCTACACGGGTAGCCACGTGGTTGAGGTCAGAAAGCCCAATGATCAGAGCGCAAAGTGTTACGATTTCGATCCTCACATAGGGCAAGAATTTGAATGTTCCACCAAGGCTTTTCCCGAGTCTATTAAAAAAAACATTAGTAAAGTGTTTAAAAAATTAATTTTTAATTACAAATTCAAGTAATTGAAAACCAATTAATCTGTATTTTTTTTTTCATTTAAGTAAAATTAAACAATTTTTATTTTATTGCTATTAGACCAATGGAAAAGTTATGTTTACATACCGTATACAACCTTCATGTAAAAAATAATTCAAAATCGTAGAACATTAGATGCCCATACTGCAATCTATTATCTAAAGAAACAATGAGTTGTTTCATGCCAATCTCTGTTATCATGATTTTCTTTGAAGACTATTCTGTTCAATATAATCAACCTGTCAAGTTGTACCGACTATTTTATATCGTAAGAGAATGTTCTGATATCTCGTTAAACTACTAAAAGGTTATTATGAGAAAATAAACGCAGTTTGTGTGATGTAGACGGTCTTTGTACAAGCTTTAAGCTAAAAGGTCAGATCGTGTAAGATCTCTTCAAATCTCTTGATATTCGATTGCAATAAACTTTCTGTTTTCCGTTTATTTCGAGAAATTGTGCTCCCGGGCTGGATAGATTCAAATTTCGTTAAGAATTTGATACAATTTATACTAGCTGTGTAAATTAAAATAATACGATACCTTACTGTTTAAAAAAAACCCAAGAATAGTAGGATGAAACTCTGTATAACATTTTGTATCAATTCCCTTTGTTCAACTCAGGATGTACTATAACTATAGATCAGTACTAAGCACGATCTTTCTTACTAGTTACAATACAACTTAAAAGGGTTTCACTAGAAATTTATTATTTGATTAAAGTCCCTGAGGACCGAGAGTCCTATGTCCAGCAATGGACCGCGATACGTTAAGTTGAATTATTTAATTGAAATCATACCATAAAAGCATCTTAATTAAGAACAGATTGTGCATGAGACATAGGTTATTGTTGTAATAACACACCTACATGTGTGTGAAACGTTTAAAGCTTGTTACGTATTACATTGCATTAAAGTGTGCACTTTCATAGAAATACAGAATACATTTCAGATCGTTTACATTCGCATTTTCGCCGTAAATCATTTATGATTTTGATGAAGTGTCGATGCAGCTGTTATGATTCAAATCCTACGTAAAATCAATGCGTTGTTCTACCACTTACTGGTCCGGGTCAACCGGAATGTAGGCAAGAATTTTATATGAAAAAAAAATATAAAAATGTTTCCTTGCAGATAATTTTAGTTATTATAAGGAGAGAAGAGTCATTGTTATGGTCAGGGACGCGGCCAAAAAGGGTTTTTATCCTCCAAAATAAATTCATGTTGACCTTACAATTTACAACGACACATTCTTTTTAAAGTTATTGTGTCATTAAAGACAATAAATTTTCTGAAAGTGTAAAGCGTAGGCATTATTAAGTACTATGTAAAAACAACACAACCTTTTTTTAAATACTCTCTGAATGACGCTGAGGTTGAGCTGTTTATCATTTAGGATGATATAGCTCTGAATGAGTATGTTTACACACGAGTAAATATATTATGTATACGGGTATATTTAGGCGACAGTAATTGTATTATTTAGCTGACGATATAATAAATAACTCGCTTTAAATATAAACCAAACTTATGTACATTACGGTTTTAAAATGAAAACTTGTAGAATACGGTTCAATTGCAATACGTAGAAAGAAACATGTTTAAAAAAACTTCCACGAACATTAAAATCACATGCACGAAGGCGTGATTCATGGATCACACTAATGCTTGTCCTACGCGGGGATCGGACCCACGATAAGTCGCGTTCAGTGGGTTAGGCGAATTTCATTATTATTAATAGCCTGGAATGTCCCACTGCCGGGCAAAGGCCTCCCCACTCTTCTTTCACTTGTCTTTCTCATGAGCCGCGTGGGACCAGTTCGGTAAGAACGAATCCATGTCATCCCGCTAACTCCGTCTGGATCTGCCCCGTTGACGTCGGTTTTATTGGTTCCTGAAAAAAATATCTCTCGTTACATTTATTATAGCAACTTTTATTATTTAATTTAAATGTTATCGTGCTGGTTCCGTCTCTCATAAATATTTTCAGTCTCTCTGTCTCTAAACCACCACAAATCACGATTAATCAATTGGGTCGCAAATATGACTGTATTATTACCGGTATAGCGCTTTCGAATTGGAAATCCGAATTTCCATTGAGTATGGATATTTGTAGAGACTCTACAAGTACAGAATCATTAATCTTGTTCCGGTTTTTGATAACTTTTTAGTTTTAATTATCTGACAAGTTAGTAGGGTTTGATGATTAGGTAGACTATGTTGATATCTCAGAACCTCAGACTAGATAAACGTGATGAACGATTTTATTGATTGTTTTTTTTTTATTTAACAAAGAATAGCTGTCATTTGATCCTATAACAATTTCGTTAACTTTTACTCTGTAGCTTTCAGTTGAAAGTTGAAGTAAATATTATATTACTTGTAATACATCGGATACGAAATGAAAATATAAAATATTTTATCATGAATCTAAAGTAGGTACTTGTGGTAAACTACTTTACAGATTGCACTAGACGGTAAGCTTCAAGGAAAATGTTTCATGTTTTTCACTCTTGAAATTGTACAAATTTAAGATTTACAAGAACTGTCACACTAACATCATAAAGATGAAAGTATGTAAATTTGCTGTTATATTATTATGTTTGTTACCACTCATATCTCAGTCAATTTTGATGAAATTTGGAATTAAGGTACACCTTAGCCCTTACCTACTTTTATCCAACTCTGTAAAGGAGCGTAATGCTTTGCGACAACCCAGTCGGAAGGTCCAACAACAGCTAGAAATATATAAAGCCATAAATAATTCAGTTATTCCTACCTACATTACAACATACAGTGTTATACAAGCCAAAAAAACTCCGCATATATCAATCGATGTACGCACATAGTAATGAACCAAAACTGAATGCCACTTCCATGATTTATACCATCCGGTCAGATATCTTTATACAACGGAGGAATGTGCAGACATTATATTAAATAATTATGACTACCGTACTATAGAGCAGTTTCTATATGAAAACTTGGCAACAATTCACGTTCCTTTTGACTGCCAGTTCGTCCAATGACGCGTAATTAGTAACATAAACACATTAGTCCTGTACGTAGCCGAATATGGAAGCGGAAGATAGAGCAGACGTGGCTCGACTGAAATAAACTGGAGTATTGTCATGGAAGCTGATGTTCATTTGTTTAACTAAGGAGAGAATGGATTTTCTGTAGTATGAATAACTAGCTGTTGCCCGCGACTTCGTCCGCGTGGTTAGAAGATATATTTATACCTGCCTTCTATCTATCTATCTGCCTTCTATCTATCTTGTAGGATTCAGTCAGCGTTTGCAATGTAAGCGCAAAAAATGTGTTTTTTTACGACCTCACACTAGAAACCTCAAAAATTGTAGCCTATGTGTTATTCTGATGTATAAGCTATGTTGTGGTAAAGTTTCATTCAAATCCATTCAGTAGTTTTTACGTGAAAGAGTAACAAACATCCATACATCCATACTTACAATCTTTCGCCTTTATAATAGTAGTAGGATTGTCAGTGTCAACCTGAAATCATACCATTATCACAGAGGAAAATACTACAATAGGGAGAAAAAATATGGACTTCTGAATCATTTGTATTATCAGTTACATAAAAAACAGTTACCCACCTGAACAGTGATACTGAAAGCAAATATTAAAGGTGCCTTAGTTCAAACAAGGGAATCGGTGGGGTAAAGTTCAACTCACCGTAAAATGAGTTAATTGCGAAGCTCAAAATCCTTTTCAATGGTTTTCACTGATACCGAGAGTAGATTGTTTGGACAATTCACAGTCCATTCCTTTCTATTTATTTCATCATTACAAAACACCTAAAAGTCCTTAGGCTAACCAACTGCCAAGACCTAAAACCGCAAATCGTGACTCAATAGCTCAAAGTTTAAAAACTTAGGCTTCTTAGAGTAAAATTCATATTTTTCTACTTTCTACTTCTAAATATCAGCTGTTGAAGCGCCACTCTGTGCCGTGAGTATTATGGTATGATACACCATGATGTTCTCATGACTGCGTAATGTTAGGCTCGAAAACAATCTGTCTTCTATATTTAGTTCATGCTCAGAGCAATAATGTTTACGTTTGAACCTTCAATCGGTCTCGAACATTTGTTTGCTTTTGCAATGAATTAATTTTAGATTGATTTGTTACGTATGGACATAGGTCATGGATAGATTCCGTGGAATATTAGGTATATGTAAAATGTTTCTTAAATCTGGACATGTAATGTTATTTTGTCTCATAAATGCTGTAATGGTTGAGGAATTGGACTAATTATATTCAGTAGGCCAACAATTCTTTACTTTTCAATCGACCGCGACGCTTACCATTTTTTACTGAGCCAAACACTTAACCTAGAATTGCTATGACCATTTCTCCTATTTTTTTTCACGTGTATTGTATAGCTTCAGAAAACAATGATATAGCAAGTTATCACAAGTAAATCCTTGTTGGATAACCTGACGAACATGAGGAAGACTGTCAATATAGTTATTTGTATTTTCCTTTCGAGTTTCCCGGGGAAGCCGGTGAGCCGTCTTGTTGTTTAGGTTTGCCGTCCCATTGGACTTCTGAGAGACGGGATTGAGTAATGGGCGTATCTGAACTCTGAAACTTCGTAGTACAATTTAAGCACAATGTATGTTGGATTGGTTAGTTGAGATTTGTGACCGAATTTCTTCAGTGAGATATTGTATTTTTTTTTTCTTTTTGCCAATGTACACTCATCTGTTTTTGGGAAAGCATTTGAGAACAAGTATGTAGTTAGATTGCAAGTTTTTGGTATTATCCTATAAATGTAGGAACTATTGCGAAGTTTTATACAGGTTATTCCATTTATATTGAAAACCAGCTAAGTAAAGTCCACTTAAGAAGTTTAATTTGTCACATCACTCAAACTACAAGTCTGAATAAACTTAGACGTTATCAAATGTCAGTCCGTCTCTACTTTCTACCTTAAAGTAGTCGAGGTAATAATGCCATTTGATGAAGCCTTAATGCTTACAGAGTGTCATGTAAAACTGTCAGACTTTATTCAGCCATCACTTGTTTGGAAACTGTGACTAAATTAACATCTAGGCACCTTCAAGCTTTCGTGCCTTATTTCAAAAATAAGGCACAATAACAAATAAATGTATTATTTCCTATCTAATTTGGGCTCAAATATCAAGAGCGGAATAAATCGGATAGTAACAAAACTCTAAGCTTATTTAATTAAGGAGGACTTCCTATAAGTTATTGCGGAAAATACAAGTTGAATCCTAATAAATTTCCACTTTACTTGAAGTTAGAAATCGTAAATTTTCGCCAATTGTGAAACAAACTCCTCTACTTGAAGTGCTTATTTGGAGTTAATAAATTCGTTTTGCGTTCTCAATATATTTTTAGTACATTGTAGAGTCATGTTGTGTTGTGTTCTGAAATAAGTTCATATTAATTACCTCGTATTGATTATTGAAGACTATTTTGAAAGGTATCGGGATGAATGCCAAAGATTTCACTGGGTCGTTAATGCGAAAAGGGGATTGAAAAGTAATATTTAAATATAGCAGCCTACTCGTATCTTGCCACTAACTGATTTACTTAGGAACTAAATCTAAAGCTAAAATTATCGATTTTGGGTCAATTTTCTCTACTAAATCAATTCACCCACACTGAATAGATAACTTATAGACATAGACCTACATATAAAAGCACACAAACCTAAAAGGTTTTCTGGGACAATTAATTTTAGTTGGCCAATATAGGGTAACGTTTTTTTAAATAAGAAACTTTTTAATTTCCTGTGGTTCGTGCCACGCAAAAACGTCAAATTTGGTAGGGTTGTGATATTTATCTTAGAAAATTATATACAGATATTATTTTAACTGTGTAATAACAATTGAGTCAATTTTTTAAGAGCAAAAATATTATACTAAAATTTTAGGATGAAACTGATCGAAAGCTGCTTATTTAAGAAGTAAAGGATGAGTCACATCTTCTACTGATAATGGAAAAAATATAAAACAGTGAGACACAAAATAGAAAGTTACCCGTCAAGTACGAGTCGAACTTGCTACATTGAGGGTTTTGTACAAATACACGAAAGAAAAATAAATCATGTGAAAAAATACATTTGAGGATGACCTTAACTTCGATATTTATTTTTAGTCAGTAAATATTATAACAGGACAGGACAGACAGCGAAGTCAGTTACAGGGTTTATTATTTTCCCTTTAGGTACAGAACCCTAAAAAAATGAGAAAGATGCTACACATAAATTACGATTAATTATTGTAGCAGATAACCCCAAGATTAGCTCGTAGATAAAAAATGGTCAAAAAAAAATCGATGACTAAATACTCAGAGGTTTTTCACTATTTACTCCATACATGTCGGATTGAACTCGTTTGAGTAAAAAGTAAATAAATGTTCGTGTCGTGTTTATCTTGGTTTAGAAAGCTTTTTCTACACACACATCATGGTCCTACAAACGAAAGGGATAATAAATGAATTCCTTCACGCACGACCCCAAGTGACTTTTTCATTTTTTTTTCTCTTTGGGTCAAAGTGACCCATTTGTAAAAGGGAATAATTAAGCGATTGATGATACAGGAGTGCATAACTATGGTACCTAATATTTTAAGGTATTAAAACAAAGCATTTTTCTTTTAAATATCCTTTATGTTAAAATACATTTTCAAAAAACTTAATTTGAAAAAAATTGTCGTACTTCGTATCTAGGATTTCATTTATCGCTCAAACAATAATCATTTACTTAAAAATACCGTTTTAAAGTTTAGAACAGCTTATGACGTTCAGATAAAGCAAAATCTGACATCAGAAATAACTTCTATACATTGTTATTTGATCAACTTATGATTGCGGAACATGAGAAGAAATACCTACCTATCTTAAATTATTCATTAAATTATCTGACGGAAAAAAATCTCATCATCCCAGTAATACATTAAACAACTTGAACCAATATCAATACCGATGAACCTAAAAATAAATGTTCGTGACCCAAAAACCTATCAGTTTTTGGTATCACACAACTTGAATTTTCCTTCCCTTGATCTAGAAAACTTCTCAAATACAATTTTCTTTTACAGATATACACAGTGATCTCGGACAAACTTGTTGGTATACTGCTAAGGACGAGGAAACATCAGCTAACGTACTTTGAGGGGGAAGTGCTGTTTCAGGTATTTATTTTATGATACACTTTTGAAAGTAACTTAGTTAGATATGGGACCTTGGCTTACTTGATTCTTGGAGTGGTGAAAGCTGTCAGCGAGCTGTTTTAATGGTTTCTTTTGCTGGGATAGTAGTGATGTTATTTGTAGTTAAATATTTTTATGTTTCGTCCTTGTGAATGTTGTTGTGTAATAGTTTTTTTAATATAGCAGAGATTTGTTTATAATATGATGAACCCAGAATGCTCGTTCCTCTGGAATTTCTTTTTTATCTATAAAACAGTGTTGTTAAAAAATGAATTCAGCAATGATATTTGCGTCAGCTAGTTGGACTTTATACGGAAGGAGTACAACACTTTTAGAATATAAAATTATAAATGGAAAATGTGACTGGCAATTCGATGACATATTAATCGCTGTCATTTTCTTTTACAACGTACATAATATTCCTGCTTTGTCGTTACGTTGTACAAATACGGTAGGTATTAAAACAGAATATCACGAATACTCTAAATATCAAATTACCTTTTCAGAAACGCGATGACGACGTGCCAGTATTCCTTATGCAAACGATGCAAGATATCCGAACATACTGTGACAACAAGGCTATGCAAGCAAGGAGATCCGTGTCGCCCATGCCTCAATAATGTTACAAATAAAGTATTTAAGGAATCGTTATTGGAATAAGTTGTAAAGACGAGGGTGAGAGTGAAGCTTAGTTAGAAAAGGTTGTAAGAACAAAGTTGTACCATATGATGATATATTCATACTAATTTTAGTAAGAAAGTTTCATACTCGTTCGACTTGCGACCCCAACGCCGAGTAGCTAACTCGGCATTGGGGTTAAGGTCAAGGTCATGAGGATGCCGGTTGGATCCGAGACTAGTGTGACTATTTAGCTAAAAAAGCCTGATTATAACTTTTCATTATTTGAAGATATAATTTTCAGAAAACGAAAAACCTTTATGGGTGACTAAACTATTAAAAAATGTACTCCACTAATTAAACTATAAAGAAATTTGAAGGTTTTAGATGATTCCAAAAGCTATTGAATTGTGTTTTCGATAAGCATGTCAAAGAAATATGACTATACATATAAAAAGTAACTCCCGAAAACCAACCCTTTATTCAGTCGCAGTAGAGTAAAAGCTATTTATCTAAAAACACCCCTTACATTATACCCAACCCCTTAGACCAACATCATTTAGTAATACTAAATCCACCCATGGGTCATTTTGACCCATCCGACATTATTCCTTTTGGGTCACCCTAATATAGCACGTCCTTACCAACTACTTGCAGGATAACGCAATAAAAACAATAGAAGGTCGCAATCATGCAAGGGTTTCTTTTGTTTTCATATTCTTTTTTTTTACTTATTCTTGTACAGTCAGCAACACAATGCTATTTAACACATTTTTTTTTCAAATTTGACATTATTTTTAGTGATATGTATCCATTTTTGTTACGTATGTTTTAATATAATATGGTGACTATTTGGTTGCTTATTAACACTTTGTACGATTGTTTTGAATATTATATATCGTGTTAACTAACTTCTGCGACTGACCGTACGTGATGGGTTTAACAAAAAATTTTCGATGTCTGTCTCCGATGCTTTTGTGAATATTGGACTTTATTAATGTTTTTCTTTTAATGGAAAATAATTCTTTTGTATGCACAACCACGGATGCAGAAGTACATCCAGTCAGAGTTTGTATTTACGTAATTATTTTCTTTCAAGATTAAATATTATTTAATCTGTTTTACAAATATAACTCTTCGTATATATAAAAGTCGAATGAAAACAAAAGCAGAGTACCTTGTTAAAATCTGTTGAAAAAATATTAAATAACCTTTCTTTTACTCGTACTACATGTAAATATTTTAATTTAAATTTTCCTCACATTACGAGTAAGTTTAATGTCTTTACAACACCCATTAACGTCTTTGCCTTCGCTCACAAATTTGGTTGTTTTATGAAGCCTTGGTACAGGCTTCTAATAATGTTATAAGTTCCGTGAATTGTTAAGAACGAAAATATCACTAAAGGAAGACCTCATTTTTGTATCCTCTATTATACGTTAAACTAAGAATATTTCCATTCAGAATATTTTCATTTCATTCTTTAATATGAAAATCAAAGTATTTTTTTGCAAGGTCCCTAAAAAGCTGTTGGGTTAGATCGGCTTTTTAAAACATCAATTAGAAATGAAATCATTTATTCTGCAGGCAGGATATATCATCACTTTAAAATGGTTTTTTTTAACAATGCTGGGATTCGACATTTTCTGTCTGCCTACCCTAAGAAAATGACTAAATTCAGTATATATTAATAAATTATGAAAAATACAACGGTGTTCAACATATTATAATTTAATAATCGCTTCACTCTCACATGAACAGGTCATCATTCTTTAAGACCGAGTTCATTGTACGGTTATTTTATAATTAATCAGATTATTTTATCGAATCATCTCAACTTATCGCGGTCTGCCAGACATAGGCCTGCGATGCGTTGTGCCATTTTAACATTAATAGATCATAATGGTATTGTATCCATTAAAACTACGGCCAACTCCTCAAAAAGGTTGTCTAATATAATTAATTTTAAGTGTTTTATTAAATGTTTAGGTCATTAAGAAAAAGCCTAAAATGCACTTAGTTTATAATCATTTTAATGTTAATTTTTAAATTTATTAAACAATTATTTTAAAGTGACTAACTTTATCTAATAGGTTGAATTCTGACGCCTTGAATATTAGGTATGTAATATCAACTACAGTAATTGTAAACGGTAATTATTTTATGAACAAACCTGCGATTTGTTCATTATATCATGACAAGTCTTACGCCACTCACGTCTACCCTAAGACGTATCAAAATGCAATTTCAAATTATTGGTCAGTGACCTCATTAGATTAGTTGCCAAAGCTAATGGAGCATATAGCCAAAAGTCGCAGGTTCGAGTCCTGTTTAAAGGGGTTTTTTTTTCATTGTTTTATCAGTAGAGAATTGCGACAATATCCGATCCGATTGTAATGTAATGCGTCTTGGTCATGTGAGATAATGTAATTGCCATTTGCCATATAAAGTGAGTTCTGCAGTTAACTTTAAACTGATTATTTTCTTCATATGTACATGTCTTTTAACTAAATACTCTTACTTTTATTCGGTATCAATATTTTTAATAATATTACCTCATATAACAAAAGTTTAATAAAAAAATATATAATTAATACTTGAAAGTGGAATTAGGTTAGGGCTTAGAAAGATATTTTTGTAAAGAAGGGACCTTTTGTGTAGTTTTTGCAATTCGCTTTTTGTTTGCAACGCCAAAATCCTGAATGTTAAAAGCTTTTGTTGCTCGTGTGACAAATTATGCTCAACCTATCGTTCCCCTGATCAGGAAAAGAAGTACAGTAACTAGCAGAATTTATCAGTTTACAAAATTTTTACTTACATATCTAACTATGTCATTAATTTATTTAAGTTTTTATCATAATTATAGGCAATTAATGGTCAACTAAATGACTTTGCTTGATGTAATAACTTTTTCATAGAAAAAGTGCCTGTTCTAAAGTATATTTTAAATTCGGTACAAAATGAATTCAATTTTAAGTTACGTAAAACCGCAACAATTGTAATTTTGGACAGTTAGGGTCAATTCACACCGAAAGAGCCGCGGACGGCAGCGTATTTAAACTACAAACAATTTAGAAACATATCTTCGTGATTACCCACAAAATTCAAAAGCCTTCTAGCGACTCAAGGTGCTTTGCTTAGTCTTTTCTTTCAGTGGGGGTTGATCCTTATGAGGAAGTCCATCTCGTGTATATTTATTTGAGAATACTTTTGTTTTAATTTGTTTTATATAATGTACTAAATAATATACGATTTGTATCCGCTCATCCTTTAGAGATTTATGATGATAGGATTTTCGTTTGAGTTGTTTTATGTTGAAATGTTTTTAGTCATTTTGCCAGGATAGGGTGTGAAATGAAAACGATTTTTTTTTATATCATTTCAGAACTTAACCTTCTTTTAGATAAATTGGAAGCAACACAATGGAATAATGTATTTTTGAATTTTTTGTCCCGAACAGAAAAACATGTAAACTAATCAGTTTTAATTTTATTCAGTAGAAAATATTATTACTCTATGTATTTAAAGCCTCTGCCTTTAAAAGACATGGCGATGTCACCAATGGCGCTAATAAGTCAGAGCTTATTACAACATAATGTGTTATTTATAGAATCACCGAGGGCATATTATTTTCTTTTTTTCTAGGCTTTAATTCAAATAGGTTGTGAACTTAATAAAATATTTCATTAAATCAATCTCGCTCTTTGTCAATCAAGGCTCTTTGATGAAAATATTTAATAATAAATTAGTTCTCATTTTAAAGTACATTTAAAATATATTTATAGTTTTATTATTGCTAAGAATTGTTGCAATAAGCATACGGATAGTTAACTTAGTTTACAAATAAATTAATTGGAATTAATTTAAGAAAATTATTTTCGAATGTTTATTTTTGTATTTAAATTTCATTTATAATTATATATTATTTTATTTATTTTTAAGCCATAAAAACAGATTTGTGAAATGTTTGATATAATATCTATATCTTTTCGACATTTTTACGAAATAAGCAGCACCCTTGTACACCTAAATTGGTTATTTTGCCTGTAGGTACATAAATTCTAAAATTATTAAAAATCTGTTGTACCTAATATAATTTGGTCAGCTATATTTTAAAGTTTAAAAATATTAGGCGCTTTAAGAATAATGACTTTCTAGTCTACCTAGTCTTAAATATGTTAATTTAATCTAAATGTGTTTAAAATAAATGTATTAAATAAGTATTTTATGTTTTAACATTATTTATTAAATACCTCTTTTGTGGTCTAACTGGTCCTTAGAGAATATATAGGTATATACGTTTTCTCTTAGTAGCTACACGCATACGTGGGTTGGCATAGATTGTTTGGCAATATTCCATTCAAGTAGAAAAACAATAAAAAAAGCATCTCGGAAATTGTACTTTCCTTAAAACAACTTATGTACTGAACGTGGGTGTTTGAACTACTCTCAATTTTTATTAATTTTGTATACAGATTAGGTATTGATAAAATTATAAAAAAACAAAAAAATCGCCAAGTGATTACTGTCTATTCTAATGTCTAATTTTTGATTTCTTCATTCGACTTTTTCCGCTTGGGAAGCTAAGCTATATGTATTTTTTTACACGAATCCCACACTAAGTAATCCTTGTGTTGCGGGGTTTTCACAAACATTAGAGTCACAAAAGGACACCCCGACTCAAATAAGCATTTGTAGATCACACAAATGCTCATTCTACTCGGGGATTGAATTGTGAAAAAAAATAACGTAGGTATTTTGATTCCCGAATATTCAAAAATATTTACGGCCTGATGCGAATAATGCTGGCCCGCTTATGTGTGTAGTTACTGTAATATTTATTATCAACTTTATCATCTCGTTAGCTAGTCAACTTTTGTTCGCATAAAGAAAAAGTTTCAATACGCAATTTTGTATTTCCCGTATTTTTTGTTTTCATCACATTGTCTTAGTTAGTTGTTCCGTTCCAAGGCTTTGAGTCGAAATCAACAATAACAACATAAAAAACGTTCAATAATTCATAAGTCGAATATACAGTGGAGATAACCTGACTTACATAGGCAGGTATTTGCATTAAAGTGCAATATTATACCAGCCTATAGACATCCCACTGCTTGGCAAAGGCCTTTGCCCGTATTCGGAAGGTTTAAGCATCACACTAGTAGACTATGGGTTGGTAACTGTGAATAATAAATTCTCTTTAGGGAAAACAAAACAAATGCTACAAGATATTGCCTTCATTTACTTTTCATGGTAAATTACTTCGGACACTTCCTTCAAATAATTATAGAGACAGTTTTGCTCGTGCCTCATTTCCATTCAAATAGAAAAACAATAAAAAAAGCATCTAGGAAATTATATTTTTCCTAAAAATAACGTATGTACTGAACGTGGGTGTTTGAGCTGGTCTCAATTTTAATGAATTTTGTTTACCAGATTAGGTACCGATAAAATTATAAAAAAATCATATCGTTGCTAGGTATTAATTTTAGAAAAAAGTCTTCAAATAAATACTATCTAGCTAAAAACCAATCTGTTTAAAACAGTTTATGATTTACAGCAGAAAACCACGAAATCAGATTAAGGATGTAAAAGTTTATGAATTAATTGAAATACTGGAAAAGCTTATTGAAACCACAAAGCATTAGTGGCCTACAACTATAATCTCCATCCCCACCACTTCACCACTTGCTATTCCATTTTATATCTCAACAATTCCCGACTGCAGATGTAATTAAATTGACGTCACTGTGTAGAGTCGTAGATAAACATTTCATTTACACTACTGCAATACTACTTTTATACAACTTGAACCTAGAGTCATTAAACCAGTACCTAAAAAAACACAATGTGTGCCACAATGCCTTCTTAGTCTAACTAGCAGCAAAAACGTTTTGATCTAGATTTTAATGTTGACCATGCCATCTCTAGCATGAATAAACATGCTAAACATTTAAAAATTGAATTCAAGTCCAAAGCAAAGCTCATTTGAAATCATATTATTTATAGAAATAATAGGTATACGTATCATCAGTTGTTATTTACAATAAACTGATATGATCAAATTATGTTTACTTGACAAATTATCTGCGACAACTTTGACCTGAATTTCGCTTACGTAATATTTGGAAAATTACATTTTTGTAAAACGAATGTTTTTCATTTTCGTTACCAGACCCATTTTTTTAGATGCTTTCGATTGGATTTCTTTTCTCAAAATTTCGTATTCATATTTAAGAAATAGGTACTAAAAATGACTTGAAAAACTTAAGTTTTAATTAATCTGTACGATTAATTAAACGAAACAAACAAAAAGAACTGACGAAATAGTTCTTATGACTTTATTAAGAACACATAATATTCACCTATTGTAGGAAAATAAAAATACATCTCTATATTTGACATAAAATTAGAAAATGTCTGTCGAGACTCATTATGAATTATATGAAACTGCAGAAACTGTCATAACTATTAAATTAGACGGTATTGCGTGTTAGCAAGAATGCACTTATTTCAATTTGCATAGAAATGACAAATTGTAGCCATGTCAAAAGACTATTAAATTCAGTATTACGATCTTTAAAAAGTTATCGATTTGCACTTGAACTTCACCTTGAATTGATGTAATCTTCATCGCTTACCGAGCCTCCTATTCTAGTGGAACTTTTCCTGTGGAAGTCTTATTATAAAACTAGCAGATTCCCGCGACTTCGTCCGCGTGGTTAGAAGATATAAGTTATGACACCTTGGGTTTTCGTAACCCAAGGTGTCATAACTTATATCTTCTCAATCTCAATTTCATATCTCAATTTTCTTTCAGAAATATATTATATTATAGTTTTTGAAATATGTTATAACCTATGTTCAGTGGGGACAATGCAGCTTCTCAAGGGTGATTTTTTTTTTCAAATCGGACCAGTAGTTTCGAAGCCTTTTCGTGTCAAAGAAACAAACAAACAAATCTTTCCTCTTTATAATGTTAATGAAAATCAGACAAAACTTCATACGTTTTCGTGAAATATATTTCGAGAAAATCATATTACACCTACATACAAAAACATAGTATTTGTTCTTTATTCATTTAAAAGAGAAAATACATCATTATGTTGCCATTATCTATAAGTATTGCCTCAATTCGGTAAAAAATACACGTGGATTCATAACTAAGTATTCAGAAGTCTCTTTTATTACAGAAATAAATACGTTTCCCCCACTGATACCTAGCTATTACTGATAAATAGAAATTTTACTTGGAAACGACAATTTGATTCTTCGAACAGATTAAAAAGAGATTTTATTCATATTTGTGACAGCCTTTCATAAGAACACGAGACAATAGAAATATATACAAGCAAATAGAAATTTGTACCTAATTATGTATGCCTAAACAAATTTGAGTATCGCTTGTATGGAAAGTACAAAATTAGATAGCAAAAATTTCTACCATCAAATTTTCACGAAACTATAACTATGTTTATGAAATTCCACAATTTACTACGTAAGTAAATTTAATTTTCCATTACTAACATAATAGAGAGTTTAACATTATCATTAGGCTTATAAATAGTAGATTCTAAACAATGAGTAAACGGACACACATTAAACATTAGATCTGCTTAATTACTGTGTTAATTACGTAACATTACTTGCTAAGGAATTTTAATAAGGTACATTAGTGAACAAATACGAAACGGATTCAGCGTAGTGAGTACGTCTAATGGCCTCAGCGAGCATCACAGAAATATCAATGGTTTGTATCTTTGGACACGTTTTCATATTAGCCTCTTGGGGAATGGTGTTCGTAACAACGATGCCCTCAAGACAAGACTTGTTTATCTTTTCTATAGCATTTCCTGCGAAGACGCCGTGAGTTAGTATAGCGTAAACTTTGACGGCTCCAGCTTCATACAAAGCTTCAGCGCCTTTGACGATAGTATCACAAGTATCTGCCAAATCGTCAACCATTATGGCTATCCTGTTTTTAACGGAACCGACAAGGACAGTGGAATCTCCTTCATTAGCTCTCTCCCTTTCCTTGTGAATGATGGCAAAATCGATGTCTAGTCTGTCGGCGATTGCTGTCATCCTTTTCACACCACCTGCATCAGGTGACACCATCACACTACTCTTCCAGTCCGGAATGTTTTCTTTGATCCATTTAGTGATAGCTGGCTCAGCGTATAAATTGTCGACAGGGATGTTAAAGAAACCTTGGATTTGTGAAGAGTGCAAGTCAATTGTGATGACGTGGTCAGCACCAGCGACTGATACAAGGTTTGCAAGTAACTTAGCTGTGATTGGTGCTCTGCTCTTCTCCTTCTTATCTTGTCTAGAGTAAGGGAAACAAGGAATAACAGCAGTGACGCGGGAAGCTGATGCTATTTTACATGCGTTGATCATGATGAACAGCTCCATGAGGTTGTCATTGATCTCCCCGCAGCCACTCTGTACAATGTACACATCCTCACCTCGCACTGACTCACCGATCTCAACATTGGTCTCCTTGTTGCTGAATTTCTTCGTGGTAGCTCTTCCCAAATTGATGCCGAGCCTCGCTACAATTTTCTTGGCAATTTCTGGATGCGAGCTTCCAGTGAATACTTTGATGTTCGGCATTCTGGCACTTGGATGATTGAAACTCCCTTTTCTTTTTTCTTCTGTTTGCTCCTGACCGTTCTCAGGTTTCATTAGATTCAGATCTGAAGTGAAGACTTCCTTCACTGGTCGCGATTCATCACAAATTAAGACGTTATTTGTTATAAGCGAAGATTTATCTGGGTTCACTAAGAGGTCAGTTCACTATAATCTATGTCCCCCGCATGGACTGTACACTGTCTTATCCATGTTTCGGTAAACACCGCAATATAAACACTGAGCTCCGTACTTGTTTATAGATTGTGACAAAATATTACGTAAATTGTACCACGTATTACGAATGATCGAGCAAGAATAGAGTACGTTCACATAAGTCTATTTAATTGTGTTCAAGATAAGAAGGTCGTGGTGATCTGTCACTAATTGCATCATTACTGATAAAATTATTACTGCTCGACATAACCTGTTTACGCGTTGTTATGGATACGAAATAACAATCGATATCGTTTAGTTATTTGTGGACGAAGATTTTAGGATTCAACATGGAATTTTTGAAGGTTAGTCTGTCCTCAGAAATGTATTAAATTTGAATGAATAAAATATTTGTTATTAATAGATATGAGTTACTATGAGAAGATGGTTTAAAAAATATTTTTCCAAAATCGTATACGAAAAGCGATTTTGTTATTTTGCCTTCAGCAAATATAAAAGCCTCTTCAGACAAATTCGTTCAAACGCGCGATTTTTTGCTTCCAATGTAGGATAATCCACGCCCAACAAGAATCAATGATACGCGATAGATTTTGTCATGTTTGCTTTTATTACTTTTCTACCACCACATATTTTCTAAGCAGTTGTAGGAGCCTAGATCTATCAAAAACTTGTATGTTTATTATTTTTTGCAAGCCAAAAAATATACCGAACCAAGTTGGAAAAAAGCTATTACCCAAGATCCCAACTCATGAGCAATCTCAAAATGAATTTTTATATAAACAAAATTTGTAGTCATTTTTCTATGTTCTATCTTATAATAATTGCAACCGTTTTTGGCGTGCGCGCTATTTCTTCTTGGTACACCTTAACAAGGACCATTGTACCTATTTCTAATTTACGTACGCACATAATATAACGTAGGATCAAGTAGTCATGTCAAACCGTCAGTATGATGTAAAAAATCAGAAATAAAATTAATACATTTTTTATTAAACCGCGTTTAGTGTATACAATGGTTCGTAGGTCTTGTGTTTTACATGTGCGAATGACACGACAAGTGATGTCATTCAGACATGACTTATATCTAGCGTCTCATTCAAAGATAATATAGAGACAAAATATTTTCTTTTACTAAAAAGAGGTTATAGTGATCAGTAAAATAACTCTTTACCCGCTTAGAGTCTGAGTCAACACAGGAGACAAGCAAAAAAATAACGTAAAAACATACAATAAAGTAAGGGCAGTTATATTCGGAAAAATATTTTAATTAAATTGAAATTATCAAATCCAAAAAATACCCTGTTCTACCATTATCAGGTTAGAACAACACCAGTATATGAGTAATTAACACTTTCATTGTTTCCTGAAATTGTTATCTCATAGCAATGATGCAATAATGGACGCTTTGTGTCTTAACACACAGGCGTTTTGTTCATAAAGACAGTAGTTGGTATTTTCTTTATTCTCTTAGCGTCCTTTGTATGGGTATCCACGATAAATGCCTCTTAGAGTTCCGCATCCAAAAAGTAAAGACCGAATTTTGAGGCTTCGCTGTCTCTTATTTTTATTTTTTTAAAACGACTTCCGCAGTATGGTATTTAATCCTTGTGTCGCGGGGGATTTCACAAACATACAATCCACATGCACAATGACACCCAGACTCAGAACAAGCTTTCGTGTTTCGGATTCGTATTATGGACCGTAATAGCTTTACGGTAACATTAGACTTCTATAATCTCGCAAATAAAGTATTTTTACCACTGCGAAAGCGAACTTCCAAACTGTGTGCATAAGACGAAATAAAAACTACAAGGCTGTTCTGAAATATCTTTATATTGTGTTTGCATCTGACAAACGTCATTTTGTACAAAAATCTTCTAAAAAATCTAATTAATGATGATTCAAAATAATATTTCTCCAAAATCAATTTACAAACTTAAATACTATTTCTTTAGCATTCATCAAACTGCATAGATTGATTAGTGTATCTACTTTTCTGTCATCATCGTAATTATTTTGGTCATCACTTAAACCATAAATTGATACGTGTCTTAGAGTACTTGACCAGATTTGTCCATGTGGATCACAGATCACTCCAAAATCATCGCCTAGAGCGGAAATAGTTAATTCAGTTTCAGTTGATTTAAATTGGATAGTCATGTTTTCGGACATATAAAGTTTTCCACGTGCGTAACACTTAGGTGTTGCACCATCAGATTCTTCTGCTACCTTTTTACTTTTGTCTCTTTCATCCGCTGTGTTGGTATTAGATAGGAATATTGTTCTTTTCTTATTTACTTCATCACCCAAATCAGGGTCAGAAGTTGTCGGATCTTCAGTGGTAGTCGTTTCTTCAAATACTTCTGCAACGGTTGAGTTTTCACAGTCGAGTGCAATTATTACAGTGTATTCTGATTGGAGACGAGTTAGTTCAGCCGTCAATTGAGTGTTCTGAAATGTAAAATTTGTAATAAGTAACTGGATAACAAATAAAAATAAAATTTGATAAATAATTATGATCCTCTGTAAGAATCTAAACAAAGTTACCTTCTGCATAATGATAATAGAACCAGCACGCATGAAAGTCAAAAAGTCCGCTTCCGTCGTTGTCATGGTAACAGCTTGTCCTTCTATACCATCAATTTTCAAACCACCCCAAAAGTCAAACCAGGTTCCTGGTGGCATCCATAGATGAACATGGCTTTGACTCGGTTGCAAGTTAGGGACAATTACCAAATCATCTCCTACAGCAAACTGTGTTGACAAATGTCTTAGAGGCTCGGCATTCGGAAATTGATAAAACATAGGCCTAATAAGAGGTCCTTCTTGAAGTACTGTGTAAAAGTAAGGCAACAGACTCATACGTTTAGTCAATGCTGATATCATTTGAGCTCTATCAGTCCCAGTGAATGCTAGTGGATCTCTTGCAACATCTTTTGAATGTATCTTGATCATCGGCATATACGTTGCTGCCATGTACCATTTAGCGCACAGTCTGATTTGCGATTCACTATCAAAGTTGTCCGTATCACCACAAACGGGTGTCGACCAGTACCAATGTCCAGATATTCCTCCCAAACTTGCTTCAATAAGTTCTCTATTCAGATTAGTCCAAGAAGTTCTTATATTCTGTCGGTTTACAACCACATTCACGTTCATCCATTGGCTGGTGGAAAATGTTTCTGTTGGTCCTTTGATTTTTTCGAATGCACTAGCGAATTGGTTTCCGAATTCGTTGTGGGTGTATAAATATTTCTCAGGAAGCTCTTCGGCGTTAAATGAGAGTGTCTGGTCATCGTCAATCACGATATGTCTTGTGGCATTCCATTTTGGTGTGAATTTGAAAGCTGCTTCAAAATCCTGAAATAAAAGTTGTTAAAGTTGATTTGTTTTATTTTTACTTTTTATTGATTTCTGGTCTTGGTGATACTTTATTGGACCACAATTAAACCAAATCAAATCTTTGACTCACGAGAAGCTGCTTCTACTTATTAACACTTACCTCATTGAAGTATGGTAAATGATCATGTATGTCTACAAAATCCTTTTTCGATTCATCTAATGGCCAATTATTTTCTAAGATAACGCCATCGAAGTTGGTGTTGTAGATCCACAGACTCTTCATGAATTCTTCGCTTACATTCTCATAGTTAGGATAAATGACTTTGTTACCACCTACTTCCCCTTGATATATGTGTGATGAGTTTGAACTTCTTATGATGTACTTTTCATAAAGATCATCATCAAAGCATCGTTCACTCGCTCTCGTTTCTGGTTCATTTGTAACTTCTTCTGGCTCTTCGGTTATACGTTCTGTATACTTTATCTGTGAAACAATAACAAAATTTATTTGTTCTCGTTACTCAATGTGACGCTATTAATTAGTATTAAATAATCAAACGCGACAAGCTGTGCTCGCACCATAAAAAGTTAAGAGTTTTTAAAATTTATTTGTTTACAAGCCAAGCGTATTTGTTTTCGTTTTTTCCAAGGAAATCCTTTTCATAAAACAAATTTTTAAACACTTTTTGGTACGTTGTTGTTACACCCATATCTCCCTAAGCTCGTTTGAACAGCTAACATGGTCATTTTAGTACAGATTTAAATAAAGACCGTTGCTTTTCTTTGTTGTTAGTCTTTAGTTTTTGTTCTTACAGTAAGAACCATCACTTTATGACCAAATTTCCACAAAATTAGACTGCACTTAATTGTTGTCTATTCATTAATATAAACCTATTGTGCCCGCATACCTTTACCGTCCCCCTATTATTAAGATGTTTATATATTGTTCGACTAAAAGTAACTAAACAGCCAAGGCACAACTAGAGTGTTTATAAATAAATTGTTGAATATCTTGTATCTTCTACTTAGTTTAAGTGTTCTGAATTCACTTTGAAGATATTTTATATTTGTTTGGATTCTTAACGCTAATTATAATAACGCTGGACAAAGGGTTTTATTAAAATTCATTGACGAATATTTATTGATAGGAATTTTACAAAGATAATATGATTTTATTAAAGGAGTACGGAGAAATTAGATGCTGAAAGAATTTCCAAAAATTCATAAGCTTAATCCTTTTGTCAGTTTAATTTAGTTTAATTAATAAAAATGAAATATTTTCTTAATGGCATTTTGTATTTTTATAATATTACTCTAACTTATTGTTACTTATTTGGACAACTGGCTCAATCCTTCTTCTAGTCTTAAAGATTTTCGAAGGATAAAAACGATTGTTAAAAGTTTCTATGGTACAGCAAAATAATTGAGTGATCAAACGAACTTACCTGAAAGTAAAGTTCAATCGTACTTATCCTGGCTTCGTCGCAACCATTTTGAAACCATATTTCAATACAAAGACATAAAGAAATGAATCATGAGAAACCTTCAACAATTATAAAAGTGGTTGCAGAATACTTACATATGGAGACACGTGAGGAATATACTTTTTGTTAGAATTCTTTAACTGCGTGGCACCCTGGTTAATAAGAGTTACAAGGTCAGGATCACAATCCGTTTTGAATACCACAGGGGCGGCGCCACAGTGGCTGTCGAATGGGAGCCTCTGGGTGTTTGACGTGGTTATAAATGTTTGAAGTTCTGTTAATGGATTTTCTGATGTGCCTTCACTGAAAAAGAGATAAACGGATGATACAGTGCAAGTTCTGAGTCTGGGTGTCATTGTGCATGTGGATTGTATGTTTTTTGAAACCCCCCGCGACACAAGGATTCGTGAAAAGTGTTCACAGGGTAGCCAGCTAGGTAATATTGACTCCACCTGGCTTAAAAAATGAGTTGTCAGTGATGACGTCTGTAGTATTGCTGAATAAATTATATCATTATTTTGTCTTGATAGTATGACTCTTTAATGTTTATGCACCTACTTCTTGTTATCTTTACATCACTGCATCACCCTTTTTTGACAAATAAAGGAAGGTTCAGGCATTAAGTGTGCTATATTGTGCTAGGACGTGTAGATAAATAAATAAAATGACAATATTTGATATCTTCTTGAAGGATCTATAGAAATTCTTCTTTCTTTTTTGTACACTTGATGATACAAGTCTTCATTTTTTTTTAACTCCTACGCCCATGAAGCTACCGTGCTCTGGTATCCAAAATTATAAATTAAACTAATAAATAAGTATGAAAAAGGTATCACAGATGTATCCCAAAATTAAAACAGGAACAAATTACTTTAACGTAGTATCACGTGCTTGTAATAACCTGAGTTTGTTGACCTTTACTTTTTTCTTAGGAATTTATTTATGTTCCAAGATAAGGAACATTAAAAAACTCATTCATACTTTGTCAGATCTTTTTATAGCTATTATTTTAAGAGAACGTTTTTCAAGGTAGGAGGATAGATTCTTTATTATTATACGTAAAAACATTTAAAATATTTATTTTATAGTACACTACGCAAAACATTTTCTTCTACAAGATCTTTGGAAGATATCAAAATATGAAAACTTGTCTTAAGCCAACAGACATCCGTAACATAAGCTATATTAGAGGCGAAAAGGCAACACTAATATAGATACACCGTGATTTCTTTGTCGTCTCACAAAAGCAGCCCAGTTCATGTATCCAATGACTAGAACACGTTCATGATAAAAAAATAGGTATTTATGAGATTTGAATAAATTTAAAATGCATTTTTTTTTCAATATTATGATGCAAATCGTAGTTTTTTAGAAACACAGCTCTGTTGCGAGCGCGGTCCAAGCCTTGTAACAATAGTGAGAGGCGCGGGCGGCCGCGTTTTTATCATTTTTAAGAGTATATTTCAGATTTCTCTTGTTACATTTTTCTTCCTACTTATTATCTTAGTTGATTAAAAAAAATCGCGTCTAGGGGTATTTTACGTCGGGTACATGAACTGGGCAGCTTTTGTAAGACGACTAAAAAATCACCATGTATACGTTTACTGTTTGTAATCAACTATTAGTATATTTGTATCATGAGCTCACCTGCAAACATGAGCTCCAAGCATCCAATATTCAAGATTATTTTTGAAACCGAGCATTCCCTTCACATCCCTCATTATATCGGCCGGCGTTGGTCCAACAAACAAATGGAATTTTAATCCCCAATTTGTTATACTGCGTATGACCATTTGATTATCGGGTCTGATCAATATTTCCGTAGGGGCCATCGCTTCAATCAAAAATCCATGATACGAGTTATTTGATTGCGCAAATATAAGCGGGATCGAACTGAGTCCACCACGGTGACTGTATATCATTTTTGTTGTTCCACCTTTTAATGGTATCTCTCCTAATCCGTACATATAATTTGATGAATTCGTGAGTCTGAATGAGATCTCCCATATATTATTAGACGCTATCAAGGGGCCTCGGGCCGTATTGAATATAATTCCATTAGGGCCATTAACCACGATGCTCAGCTCGTGTTTTAAGACAGTGTAATCATATTTCTTTTCTGTAATTCTTCGGCCGCTGATATCGTCGTCTGAATGGTGGAATGTCAAAGAAAGATGCGAGGATGAAACTTCGTCGATTGATAACTTGAGATTTGTTAGACTTCTCTGTAATCTGTAAGGAACAGTTGGTACTCTGGGCTGTAACAACATTCCTTCTGACCATTCTGTAGGGACTAAGTAGGAGAACCGGGAAGGGAATCTATGGAAGCACATGTGGCTTTGGTGGTCGTAACAGCATTGTGGATGGCAAAGCTCTGGTGGAACAGCTTCCACACCGCAAGGTAGCCTGCTTTGTCTTGGTGCCAAGCAAGACCCGGTTGAGTATCCATCTGAGGGTGGGTGGTTGAAACTCGGGAAGAAAATGAAGTGGTATATTAAAAGTGGACACGCGACTGCTATCAATAATAATGATAGAGTAACCCTAAATGTTTTATTCAACAATATTCGGTCGTACCATTTTACATCTGTAAAGAAAAATAAGAGTTAGTTTTTATATGCACCTATAGACTTTTGTGGGAAAAATGTCCTAAAACCTCTTTAAGTCATAGTTTTAATACAAGAACTAAAATCTAAGTCAAAAAAGAAGAAAAAATGGCGAAACACCTATCTAATCTTCGCATTGAGTAAACAATCACAGTTATCTTCATAATCATAAATCCTATAATAAAATATTCCCTTTGAAAAGTGGTTGTCTATTAGGATTATGTAAATTGACTGAATAACACAACATCAATTCCTTTGATCCGATCGAGTGCGAATTTAAGTAGATATTTGGCTTCTCAGAAAAGGAAAATGAAAAGCTCGCGTTCTATTTTTGTTTTGTTATTGTGTAATAATCCGCATTTTTCATATTGGTGTCAGGGTGGTAAGTGAGACGGTGTGGTTGTGACAGCCATTATATATGGTCTCCGATTTATTGGTCTATGTTATCGGATACTCTAACATCTATTGTTCTTAGTTGATGGTTTTATGATTAATTTTATACAATACACATTATTCACATTATTCATTATAAACTGAAATCTGTTTGTGAATGTACTCATTTATTTTACCTTGAATGTACGTTTATGCCGAATTGGCTAGAAGCCATATTGTTTTATTCGAATAAGATTTTCGCGATATTTCGACTTCAATGAATTTTAAGAGCCTTCGACATAATGAATAAAATTTGACTTAAATTGTGCGTAATTTGTTGGATACGTATAAAGCATATTTGAAGGTAATTTGAACTAAATTGCGTTTCCAGGAAAAATGAGGCACGCAAAAAAATTATAAAATTACAGTACACAATTTTCCTAAAATTGAATCTTTTGAAACAGCGGCATCAAATTTGACACCTAAAATGTGTAGCGAATTATACTTAGAAATGTAGCTAAACATATGGTAACATACATTTTTTTTTTCTTAAATCTTTTGAACCCTCCGTGAAAATTAAGTAGGTATGTATGACTCAAATATATTTCAAAATCTGCCTAAACAGAATCAGAAATCCCTTTAAGAGTAAGAAAGGCTTTTGAACTTATCTAATAAGAAGAGAAGCTTAAAAAAAAATTCATGTGTCCCTCTTCTCGTGAAAAATAATTTACGATGTATATATTTTTTTACTGAAAGCTTTTTTAACATCAATGTTCAAAAAATGTTAAATATCTGTGCCATGGTCACAAATATTTCGCTTTTGAATAATTCGCATGTGACCTTCATAGATAAAATTAAGTAGTTAACTTTAAAAACTTGAGACGAGGTGAGAGAGTTTGATCACAAAATTTAAAGGATCATTAACAATTTAATTTATATTTAATAGAGTTCTGTCTGAGTTATAATCCAAGTCAGCGTTGGTACCACGTATCACGATTGAAGCGAGAGAGCGTGTACTGCGTAGTCTGCGTAGCACGACGTCTCGCTACGGCTACGACGACAATTTACATGGCGTATTGCTACGTCTTACTACGACTATTAAAACGATTTAATTCAAAATATTGGTAGGAGGACTCTCAGACAGTCTTATGAGTTAAGTGCTACAGAATGTACTGACCCAAATTCTACTAATTATTCCCATATTAAATGTGAACGTCAAGAGCGATACAAATAAAAGGGATTCTTATTTCTTTGTTAAAGTGAGTTCGAGTACCACTTATCATATTGTTAAAGACTTACTTGTGATCTTATTAAGTTTTAAGTATTCTGATTTATTCATTTTATTATTTTGATGTTTATTTTTGAAAACATTGTTTTATCAGAAATAATTCTTTTTCATTTTATTCGATATTGCAAAAGCGAGCAATTTACATATTTATTAGCTTTTTGGAAGATGAATAAATATTTTAATTTATTTTTTCTTATTTGATATACACAATATCGAAATTTGAAATTTAAATGTCTTTGTTTTTTTTTTATGATTGATAAGGACGTTACTTTGTCCATGATCATTTCGGAATACTTAAATGTAAAAATAATCAAAATTACGATTGAGGCTAAGCAACGATTGATAAGGTCATAAATGCGACGTGAGTGAGAAATAAATTTGAGTTGGTATTTATAAATGTACTAGCTGACCCAGCAAACGTTGTTTTGCGGATTTTTTTTTTCTAGTTGTATGTATTTTTAATGCCACATTATAAAATAAATAAAAACAAACAATTTCGTCCAAAATATAAAATATTTTTTTTTAGTGTGAGCAACTTTTCATAAAAATCGCTCGAACCGTTTCGGAGGAGTACGGTAACTAACATCGTGACACGGGAATTTTATATATTAGAAGATTAATCAACCAAAAGCTATTAGTCTATTTGTACAGAACCCTCAGTATTGCCAGTCCGTCTCTTACTCGACCGATTTTATTATCCAATGACTGTCCAACCACCCTGATCGCTGTGTAACGTAATTGTTCAATTCCAAAAGGTAGACAAAATATTTAACAATTTGTATCAAAAGCCCGGGGCATCGAAACGTGTCCAACAACATCCCTACTAATATTATAAATGTGAAAGTAAGTCTGTCTGTCTGTCTGTTATGCTTTCACGTCTAAACCACTGAACTGGTTTTAATGGTTCAGTTATTTGGTACTGAGATAGAGTTGACCTTAAGAAAGAATATAGGATAGTTTTTATCCCGGACTTTTGAAGAGTTCTCTTGGAAACGCGATATAACTGAACTGGACGCGGGCGAAGCCGCGGCATAAAGCTAGTTAGCTATAAAATACAATATTTTTTTACATCCTTAGTCTCCAATGCTCAAATGTTAAAAAAAAAACGACACGTGTAGTTTCCAACATGGAACATACAAGTAGTGGGAAGAGTCATTCACATGTCACGTCTTTACATTCTGCTAAAGAAGATTTGTCAAGTGTGTTGGTTTAAATTTTATATTGTTTTCTTTTATGAGGCATTATTTGCGATAATCGAACTAAGTTTAACCATTTAATGAAGCCGTCTGTCTCTACCGACACTCGAGTGCTACTTCCTTATATTTTCTTCCTCAATGTTTTCCGCTATTTAAAGAGTTTTGTTTTATGTCGTAGGAGTATAGAAACGTGGACACCCACTATTTGGCCCTTATTTCCTTTAGGAACATTACAGTGATAAGTGGGAGTATAAGAATACGATTTTCCTATACTAATTATTTGTTAAAGAAATTAAGATCAAGGGCATTTCATGTAGTTTGTAGCGTTAAAATACATTTTTATAAAATGAACGTTTGAACAGATATCTAAGTATTATTGGTTGTTTAGTGCTCATATTACAAGCTCTGCTTAGTTTGTGACTATATGGTGTTGTGTGAATGCTGTGGAGTCGTATTTATTCTATTTGTTTGTATCACTTTCAACTCATGGAAATTACTTTAAGGAAATAAGCCCAGTCGTGTTAAAAGAAGGGGGGTTATAGAGAATCCAGAATGTGAAGCATTTATTAAAGGCCGTACACTATTCTTATTTCTTATATTATAAGTGACGTATAGCCATCAAAGTACATAATAAACATTTTATTGGAAGTAACTAAATAATTACGAAAATATCTTTGGTAATTCTTATATTGATTATAACACCACGTCCTCAAACTATAATAAAACGCATATGTCCAAAAAATAAACATTCATAGATACAGTAGAAAAACAAAACAATACCTACGATGCAAAATATGGGTAAAATAAGATACAAACTTACTTCTGTATTTGTCTTGAGCGAAAGTCAGATCCTCTTCAAAATCATCTTTGGATTCGTTGATGTGTGGTATCATTGTTCATGTTCAATTGTACCTGAAAACAATGAACGAACAAATTAACTTTGATTTAATTTATCCAGAAATCAAATAGTTATCTTATCAATATAAATTCCGGTAATGATTCAGTATGTTGATTATTTTGCAATATATTTGAAATATCTATTGTTTATTCTTTCATTACATAGCTGTAATAGGCTATTAATAAGACCATTGGAAACCCAGTCTAAGGTTACAGGTTAGAATCCTGACGTACACCAATATTTTCGAATTTACCTTGTTCTTAACGGCAAAGTAAATTCTACAAATTATAGTTTTTACTTTGTTATCATTTAATGTCTTGGTTACATGTGGTTCCATGCATCAGCTACAGGTCAAATCCCAACGTATTAAAAGTGCCTACTGATGCAACTTTTTCGAAATTATTTCTACTTTTCGAATTACTTTAAGAGACCGGTGTCATACGCTGACATCGGAAACCAAATATTATAATAGATTACAAATATTGAAATCTAAAATCACCAATATTTCAGTTAGCTAGCGTGGTGATGATTGCTCGAAACCACGGGAAGAGGCATGTGACCAGCAGAGCGGCATAAATAGCAATATTTAAAAGCTAGCATTATGATAGTCATGTTATTGTTTGGAGTACACGCAACAAATATTCTTTTCCAAATCACTTTTCCTCCACTTTTACACGTTTACGTACATACATTCTGAACGTCAATAAAAACTAAACATAACAGTGTATCTCATGGCATGTCTGTCTTAAGAAACTTTTATTAAAGGTGGCAGTTTGAACTTGAATAGTGTGGGCAGACAGCACCCACGCAGTTCAAATTCATTAAGATCAATACATAGTTGTTTTATCAAATAATACTGAATAATGTACTATGGTTTAATAAAATAATTTAAAGTAAGACGTTTAATCTTTATAAGGTAGAAACCGTTGTATGTCATGCAACGTGCTGTTTCTTTTCCACAATTGGATTTTTGCAAACAAAATTCTTGTTACTCTTATAATTTTGTGTTTCATTTTTATAACAAAAGAACTTATAACTACTTATAGAATTCCAAAAAACAACGAAGGTTTGCCTGTAAAGCGTCACAATTATGAACATAAAGCCATTTAAACCCAAATTGATACACAATAATAAATATTTCAATAGAAAGTGGGTACAAGTAACATCACATAACATAACTCTCGCTAGATTTGACTACACTAATAGTCTGGAAGTTAAAAGTTCAAATTCGTGCCCATAATGAGAAAAAAACCCTTCCTCTATATACATTAGACTTGCCTGGATTCAAACCTGCCACCCGCATACAAAGCTGATTGTACCGTAAGGTGACCCCACTTCGCTACAGAGATAGTTCTCTCCCGATTAAACAAGATTTATAGCAGTAGTTTCGTATTTATTGATAAATTAGTTTAACATTCCGATTTGATTTATTCAGGCTAATATAATAATTCAATACTAATTTGCAAAACAATGATCGGGTTTTAGTTTTAAAAAGTTTATTACATAAACTTTAGTCAGATTTTGATTTATGAAATCAGACTTTAAATGTTTGCAATAAAGGTTCAATTTGAAAAGCTGAAAACATTCTTCTTTAAAATTATTATTATGAAATCTTCAATCTCGATGGTATTATATTCGCTTTAAAGTGATACTTCAACTTTTTCGTATTGGAATTAAAACTACGTAATATTCTACTGCTTATTAACGATATTTTTTTGGTAAATTGAAACACGAACAAGATCTAAAAATGCTAAATTAATTTTAATTTTCCCATGTTTTTTTTTATACACTCTCTTTCTTATGTTTTTTGTTTGTTTGTCGTTCCGGTAGGATTTTTGTTACTCAATTTTGAGGCACTTTTCAGGGTAGCTTCAAACCCGATGACAATGCAATTCACAAATATGTAACCGGCTGAACCGATTTTGATAAAATTTGACTGGAGTGACAAACCGTTTGTAAATTATTATTTTTATCATTTGCTGTTGAAAGCTTGGTAACAGATGAACTGACACCATTAGTTCAGTTTTTACCTTTGAATTAAGAAACACTAAAAACCGCCTTATCTACGACATTATACGTAAGTAGATATGTACAATATCTCAAAAAGTAACTAGAATGAAAATGATAATCCCAAAACAAAAATATTCAAATCGTTGTTATCAAAATAGTACGATAACTGTATGTAATCTGGTCATAATTGGATAAGTATCCAATCCGCTTGACCGGGTTTTGTTGGAACTCGCAAATTATGTGGGTAGGACCATCGATGTTGACATAAAGCTGAATTAGGGCTCAAACACTCGACAACCCAACGTACCACGCCCCAGGACAACGTCGTGACATAAAATCTCACGGTGCACTCCTGCAGCTGAACAGCTTTTTTAGATGACGGAAGTCATTAAAGTTAATCATTTGGCAACGCCCTGAGACTGTGTGAGAAATATCCTGCAAGTTGCATCACTTTGATACTTAGAGTCTACCACCACGTCAAAGTAATGTTATTGCGGTTTTGAAAGAGAGCCGTGTATTGCGCTCTCACGTTTAACTAATCAAAACAATGCTTAACTCTCTCTTTACCCTCAGAATCGTACCTGCGCGTTTCCTTCGGAAGCCCTATACTGAAGTATTTAATGTTTAAAAAATGCATAGCATGTATTCATACTTTGGTTTCCAAAATATTTGATGCAATTTATCCAGAACCTAAATTATAATTCAAAGTTCAACTCAAATAACTAAAATTTTTTGATTGTATCTTATGTATTTCATTGCTAACTATTTTTAGAATCAAAAATACTTTTATCCTCTATGTGATTTGTGTCCAATTTACTACATACGATATTAAAATTGGCTTGAACTCAATCTCTTTTGAGCATAGTAGAATAAAATAAGTTCTAAGTACTTCTGCTGCTAAGGTTTTCATCGAAAAGGCTTTTGCCGAGGGGCATAAAATTGCCCAAAGAAAATACATGAAAAATCTTTATATTTATGAAAAACTACCAAAGGAAAAGTGAAGGGTTGAAAGAAAAACGTAAAGAAATATGAATCTGAACGCGTTTTAAATCTACTTTTCTTGAACAAGTTTGTTTGCATGATAGGATACAATATAATAATACAAATTTTGTTACTACGATTAATATATTGTAGACTTTAATTATTCTTCAAAGCCAGACCAACTAATTAAACGCGCTTAGTAATTTGAATTAATAAATGTGAGAATCATAGTTTTACTACTAGAAAAACAATAAGAACACACATCGATCCAAAATTACAAATGAATGAAAATAAAGGTCCTGGCCTCAATTCTGCTATTTACAATGGCGGATGAATTAATGAAAATTGGATTAAAATTACACTGTTTTGTAACTCTTCCCAATCAGAGCTAGGTTTGTGTTAAGTCTCAATTAAGTCCTAGTTGACCATAGGTTAACTCTGCTTGACGCGGTCAGTCCGTGGATGGGTGATCTATCATCTATGTGTGTATGTTATAAAAAGTTCCTCCATGTTTTAGAAAGCATGTTAAATTGTGGGTCCCGTCTGTTATTTACAAACCTTTGACAGTCGTTAAGGTTAGTCAGAAGCTAGAAAGTCTGGTATAGTATTGCTCAAGTAAACAATCTAGTCTTACTAGATGCAATTTTTTTACCTGAGCAATGTTCCCAACGTTGTTGGGAAAAGACAGGGATGGTGATAATAAAGACAGAGTAAGGCCAGATTTAGGTCATAGTAGAGTAAAATAAGTATACTGACATCACTTCCCGTTTCGTTATAAATTGTTTTGATTTCTTATAAAGATTTTCCTCATTTACTAATTGTCGATAAGAACTATTAAATCGCCAATTTAAACGTAAATATGACTGATATCAACAATATTAAGATTATAACAGTGCATTAAATAAAGATATCAAAAGAGATTACTACAAAGCAATTTAATAAAGGATTCAAAATGAAAATGCCAACAATGTTGTCTAAATTTCTATTGTCTTCTGATATGAATTTTAACATTGGCGACAATGGACATTTCCAATGTATAGACTTGATAGCATATTATTATAATAGCGACAACATTATTAAAAAGGTATAGGTAATGAAATGTTCTCTCTGATACAAATTAGTTTTTTAAGAAACTGCCAAGAGAACCTAGCAATCAACAAATTATGAAGCAGTTGGCACGGTCGTCAATTTGCTGGGTGACAATTTTTTTTACAAATAAACCCTTTTCTACGGAACCGCACTTGACCAGGTTTTGTTTTTCATAATTATCAATACTCTAACTGGTTAGACAGCATCAAACAAAGCAAACAGACTTTACTTACAAATACTGTTGACATTAACCCTTTAATTGTTTTGCGTGATAACTTCATCTTAGTCTTTTACGAGGCCGAAGACGATTAATCGTAATGGAATAATAAAATCAAGTTACAACTCCGCCGACGGTGATTATGGTTTCGGCGAAATTCGCGTCTTTCAGTCAGATTTGATAGCAAGTAAATTGAAAACATACAAGTTACTTTACGACACTTATAATATGGGACTATTGCAGATTTATTTACTTGGTATGTGTTGTATTTGTCAACAAGTAAATATAGAAAAAGATAAGAATAAACAAGCTCCTTTACTTTACGTAGTAATGTATTATCACGCATTAAACATGCAAAATTTCAGCTCAATCTGAGACCGAGAAGCAGTTTAAATTTTCAAAATTACACACATGTAATGCCGCTGTGATACTGGAATATATTAATTATGTTTGGTGATACCATGAGACTAATGTCGTTAACATGTCAACGATACAAAAATGTAGTATCTAACAGTAACCAGGACCACGACAATACAGGGCAATGGCACCAGCCCAACTAAGACGTAAAAGTTTATCGTTTTTCGGAAACACCCACTCGCATTACAACGCAATTTCATCGCCTCACATGCCACAATATATTCAACTAGATTTACTTTTCTCATTAAACGAAAACTACGAATAATGGCGTCGATAAACATTAATATTACTTACTCTGTTGCTACTGTTCCAAATTTTGTGTAAAACACTTCACAAAAATCACTTAAAAAAATATAATTATAATTAAAAACTCGTCATTCGTCCACAATCACTCAATGCTTTGTTCGTTTGATTTATCTGTGACGAAGGCGATGCATTGATTATCATAATTATTGATTTAATGTCTTGATAATGCGGCTGATAACACGGTTTCTCAAGTAAAAGGAAATAGATAAGATTATTAGATAACGGGGTTGTTTTGAATATACTGATAAGTGAAGTATTTGACGGAAAATTGTTTCTTTTTTTAGTACGATGACGTATGTGCTACCGGAATTATTTGCTTAAATATAGAAGTCCTTTTCCTACCAGATTAATACTTTTAAATCTGGTTTGTAAATAAAATCCTTGTTGACAATTTCTATATTTGCAAATCTGACAATTCGTTAAAAATTTTAAACCTTGCTTCATTTTTCATTAATCAAATACGATTTTAGTGACCAAAAAATGAATAAAACATGTTTTATAAACATAAAACAAAAAAACGTCTCAAACATTCAATATAATAAATTATCCTTTTTTGTTCGTGTTAAAAATGTCATAAATGGACTAGATGTTAAGTGTTAAATATTTGTCTACACATTTTACACCCATTGAATTACATTATTTACCCGTTATTCGTATTTTTTAAAACTATTTTTTAAATTACTACTTTATTTACTACATTACACAAAATTCATTAGCTAATAACCGAATCTACGTATAAAGTTCGTACTTTAGTAAGGCAAGTAACAATGCCGAGATATCTAGTATCGTAGTAAGAATAATCAATTATACATTCCCAATATCCCGTTCAGTGCTTCCTCAGGAAACTAAATACTACTAAATTTGTAATAGTTCAGTGAACTTTGATTTATTAATAGCCGGTTATAACTAGATCAAGTCATTCACGAGTAAATTTTAATAAACCCAAAATATAAGAGCACTTTTTTAATAAAAAATGAATCCGGTGATCTGTTTGTGATTTCACGTGCTAGCATTGACTGCTATCTACCCCCAGAATGGTCCATAAGGTCACTCTATCAAAGGCCTCCTAATAATATTTTTCTTAACTGGCGTTGGAAGACTTGAAACTTCGTCGCTTATTACCATACTAACGATTGTTCTTGCCACCCTTGTAACACTTCATAGTGTAACAAATCTCGAGTTATTTGAGCATTTATAAAAGCCTTAATAAACAAGAAATTAAGGACAGAAAAATACTCGGAAATTGTTTTCCGTGAACGTTCTAATTCGGTTAATTACTAGCTCTTATGCCCTAACAGTGCTTTTGAACAGATGACAATATAGTTTTTTAAAGCACACCTAAATCAGATATAGAAATGTCGGGGTGGCCTTGAGTTTCTATGCATTAATTTATATGCAAGAGATGCAAGCCTGTACTGTATAGTTGTTGCCGTCGTGACCGTTTTGCTAATTTGCTGAAGAGTTTGTTTGTTTGTTTGAACGCGCTAATCTCAGGAACTACTTGGTCAAAATGAAAAATTCTTTTTGTGTTGACTAGACCATTCATCGAGGAAGGTTTTAGGCTAAATAGCATCACGCTGCAACTTATAGGAGCGAAGATACAATGTGAAAAATCAGGGCAGGTATAAATCATGACTTATATCTTCTCACCACGCGGACGAAGTCGCGGGCAACAGCTAGTTAGGTAATAAACCTGTTGGACAATCAACGGTTTGGCAAACGTAATATCTTTAACACTCACATAGGTGTGTAAAGGCATCTTCTCTTACGAAGGCCATTTAGAAATCGCTATGACAATGATTTTGCTAGTTTATTAATAGACCTGTCGGTCACTGAACCGTTAAAACTCAATCATTTTAATAAAAAACTTGTGTATACTCAACGACAGTATAAGTGTTCATTAAAAAGTTCTGCCTTTTAGAATTTAATAAAAACAGAGACCTAGATACACTGGATAGGTTTTTGAATATCCAATATCTTGTATATTAGTTTATGAATGCTACAGACAGGCAGACAGTCCGACACTTTTACTGACAACTTATAAAACAACAACAACTTATAAAAGGTATATTTTTTAAACTCCTAAGCAAAAATGAGTTTAAAAAATATACCTTTTTTAATACCATAATATAAGTATCAAATAGAAAAGGCTGAACATAACAAATTTATCACGATTATCATTATAATCCTTATTTCAACGTTAGCAATTAATTTCACATTACTTATTTCTTTTCAAGTAGTCGGGTTTCCTGTTTTTGTTCACATTAAATCTTTATATTGCCTTGCGATTGTTCTATTGTTTAATTTACCTTAGACTTTCAAGCGACTATTTTGCTTCCCTTTGTCCTACGTCTATTAAAAGCACCTTTTAGTCCTGAGTCGTGAACAAGGTCAACTATAACACTGCTCTCAGTGCTTCCAGTTACAATGGAGTTTAATTTTAAACTTTGAAGTTGAAAAAGTCATATTTAAAAGTCTAAGACAGTTGGAAAAGAGTAATAAACTGGATATTTTATACGTTTTAAAAGATCCGTGCTCCGTGACAAAGCTCTGTCTATCAAAAAGTTGAAATTAACCGTTATAGCAAGACAGTTGAAATTGTCACGGGAGACGTTTTGCAGTTGCCTATCTGTCAAAAAATAATTCAAACAAACCGAAGCCTAATCAATGCTTTGTAAGAAATAATAATAAAATAATCAATCCGATGGGTGCCAAAAGTCATTACGATACGTCAAATACGATTTTAAGTCCAGTAAGTAAAAACATCTTTGACTGAACATCATTACTTGACACGACTAGTTGTTACGGGCAATATTAGAAATTCGCGCGTCCTTTAAAATACGGCAATGTCTTGGTGTCGAAATGAATGGGCACTTTACCGTCAATCAATGTTAACAACTTAAATGGTTCATATTAAGACTTAATTGAACAGTACGTACTTATAAAATAACTGCAAGAAAACTCAGAAGTCGAAGAAATTGTAAAATCCAAAATTACTACACCTTAATTAATATTAGTAATTGGATTGTGAGTAGTTAAGTGTGTTAGTTACATACTCCTTCGCGCCTAAACTGCTAAATCAATTTTTTTTTCTCAGTTTTCGAAAATTGCCTTATAATGGGCATTTTTGGGAAATATAAAGTCATTAATGCTAGTTCTGATGATTTATATTCACGAGAATTTGCGTTTCAAATTCGGCGTGTAGTGTGAACAGTTCCCATAAATGCTGATATTATTTTTAAAGGCAATTCTTTTGTTACTTTAAGCTAAAAAAAGATGAGGTAAAGTTCACAAAATTAATAAAATGTACCCGCAAGAATTTGCATTCGATTTGTAGTTCAGATTTTTTTTACATTCAGTTTCCATCAAAATGCAAAATGCAAATTAAATGGCTTATTCATAGTAAGCTTGACCTTACTCCACACGATTGGAAACGTGCCTTCAAAAGCTGATATAAAGCATCCAAAAGCAAACTATCGGTAAACTAATATTTGTTTCACTCTCGCATAAACTTCATATTTAGATTACCAGTCTGGTCGCCGATCAATGATTTTCAATCACAACACTCATAGCAAGGGCAACTCATCCGAGATTCTGTAATTTATCCCGTTTGCCTTTCTTTTGCAATACGTGTACAAGTTCCAGTCTTTCTAAATATATCGATTTATGGTTTATGATTTTCTGCTCTAGTCGATCTACGTTCAAGCAACTTTTAAGTCAATAAGCTTGTTTAGTTCCAAACTTCATCATTATGCCAAAATATACCATTATACCTATGCGGAGCAAAATTGTTTCTAAAAATTATGGTTTCGAGTCATGAGGAAACGTGTGAAACGCTCATTTCTCGTACGTCTAATATTAGATCAAACAGTTTTTATGTGGGGCGTGATCGTGGTGTGAATAAAGTATTTTTATTAGTACAGTTGGGGTGGTAGGATTCCTTCGCTTCAAACCTAACTTATTCTTGTCAGAATACCCTAAATTGAAGTCTGATTGTCGGAAGGCTCTCTTTGGGCTGTGTCATGTGTGAAGTGCCATTGACATGCCAGTTTGTAAGCATGGTTGGATGTTTCAAGCTTACCCTTTCAAGCAAAAACCACTGAAGGGATTTGGATGAAGTTCGGTACATAAATAGTTTATGACCTGGATTAAAATATAATATAGTTTTATCCCGATTTTAATGTTACCGTGGATTCATTTTTAGGCGGAGCTTTTGGCAACTGCTGGTCGTACATAATAATTAGGCTCATTTTGTTGACTTAATAAAATCAAAGCTTACCTACGTATTTCTACGTGTTTTTTCTTCAGCTTATTTGTACTCAGACACGCACTTCAACAGTTTTTATTTTATTTTATCGAGTGCCTGCTCAAGCAAGCACTTTCGACTTACCAGTCAGAGCGCTGTTACCAGGTGTATCACCAGCAAGACTTGCGATCATGGTTTATTTATATATGACGGCTTTGACATCGCGGATAAAACAAAATCCAATTAGTTATCGCCTACGTGTATATTTGATTCTGTGTCAGGTACATCGAATCTACACCTACACGAAGATCAAAGTATTCAGTTGTAGATATTTAACTTGTTAGCAAACATATTAATAAAGTTCTTAACTACCTTAATAGGAATAATCCTGGCAGAAATATGGTTCTGACTAATTCCTACATAGGGATAAGGAATTTTTATGAAGGCCAGTTCTAGTTAAAAATTCTTCCAGGATCAAAGTATTATTGGGTAACAGACGAATACTTGACAAACATTTTATTAATCGACTGTCAATTGCTATGCTCAGATATGTGACTGGTTGTGAATCCTCTGGTTTGCAAATGACAGTCGTGATTAGTAACATGTAATACCTTATATACCAGCCTATAACACATGTCACTACGCTGGCTCACTGCGCATTGGCGATTTGAGATAAAAAAATATTTGGAATCCAGATTTCCTTACGATGTTTTTTTTTTCACCGTATGTCGATTTTAGAAAAGTCAAATTTTGCCTGTACAGGGATTGAAACTACACCTCTTCTATAAAAAACCATGTACAGAAACGCATGACTTCTACGACATCATCGGGAAATTTGACAAAATATCGTTCACCAATCATTCAGAATATATATAATAACCAGTGCAAAGACCTAACAAATTATAGTTCCAAGCAATCTGAGCAAAGACAATCTAACTAAATACCCAAACTCTAAATAGAGTCAACTGTCTACCTAATCCCAGCTTAGTTGAGAGGTCAATAGGCTTAACGAATTTAAATATAAATTACTACCAAAGTTCAATGCTTGCTGAGATCAACAACTTTAATTGCTTCCCCTTTAAGGTTGAGGGACTAATGCAATAGAATGTCATGGTCTTCTTGAGGTTCGAAGAATTGACTTGTATGGATGAGTGCAGCATCGATGCCTACGTAATCAAATACCTAACCGACTTTCCCAAAGATATATACATGATTTTTCTCTATTATAATAACACACAAAAAACAAATGGATTAGGATAATACTCATAGGAAAACCGGATTCTAAATATTAGAATCTAAAATCGCAATCTTACAATAAGCTAGCTTGGGGATAAATACTCGTAACGTATTTGATATCGAAAGAGGCCTATGTTCAGCAGTGGAATGTTTATAAGCTAATATTATAATGCAACCGACTACATAGTAATTTTAAGGGCAAGCTAACTAAATCTATTCAGTTAAATTAATATTATTAAGCCAGGTGTATTCATGCGTAAGGCGTCAAAGGCACCCCATTTGTTTGAGGATCAAATAGAACTGCTCATCATAAGCTCAGTCACTCTTCAGTGTCGGTTCCAAGGAGTTCGTTTAATCCTCTAATCGGACTCTTTTAAGGATCTTCCAGTTAATATAATGTTGTTGCAACTGCGGAAGGGAGATGCTGATATACGTAGTGTATAGTGCCGTCTCGTTTTTGCAAGGGCAACGTTCCTACTTTCAGAGTTAGTGATAGAATATTTGATATAACCTTTGAACAAGTACAGTTGTTTGGGATGTTATCGTTCCTTAACAATAAAATGTAATAATAATATTCTACGACTTTTACACAACGCCATCTAATCTCAAACTAAGCAAAAATGGTATGAGTACCAGGCAATTGACAATTATCTAAATAAATCTATATACTAATATATAAAGCTTAAGAGTTTGTTTGTTTGTTTTTTTGAACGCGCTAATCTCAGGAACTACTGGTCCAAATTAAAAAAATCTTTGTGTTGAGTAGACCATCCATCGAGGAAGGTTTTAGGCTATAAACCATCACGATGCGACTAATAGGAGCGAAGATACAATGGAAAATGTGAAAAAAACACGGCAGGTATAAATCATAACTTATATCTTCTACCCACGGGGACGAAGTCGCGGGCAAAAGCTAGTAAATTCATATTTTGTCTAAATAAATTCATATTTTGAATGAATAACCCCCAGACGTAGAGCTAATGATCGTGCTCATCACATTTGTCCTGGATGAGAATCGATCACACAACCTCCGGTATAGCAGTTAGAGCTACTAACCATAAGACCAAAAGGCCAGCCAAGGCCTCATTAACGCTGAAATGTTTTTGATCTGACTAAACAACAATTTAAAGGCTGACTTCTATAGTTCAGCACAATAACTACAAATTTACCTACAAGAATTTACTGATATACACAAATGTCTCGAAGTTTCAACGCATCATGGTCACAGTAAATTGCGTAACTTCTTTATTGCTGACAGCTGTTGTCATCAAGAAGTTTCTGCGGTCGTTTGGACTCGTACTAGAGGCCATGTATCTAAGATTAGATGTCTGGTGAATGATATCCGTCCACCCTTTTATAATCGGGTTGACTATCTTTAGTTCGGGTGAAGCTATCGTATTAAAAAGATAACCGCAATCATAAATATGTGAATGAAAATAAATATATATGTATAATATTACAAAAAAAAAGTGTGTGTGATGAACACAGTCGTGTTGCCCAGATAAAGAAGATATTATTTTTTTGTCAATCATATGATACTTCATAGTTATACTGTTAAGTTAAACTATGAAAGCGTGGAAAGCTAAATATATACGAAAGGTATACTGAAAAACCAAATAAAAATTGGCATACACATCACCTCTGTTTGATTTTTCTGTATCATACTATGCCAAAAAAGTCCGAATTGTGTTAAAAACAAATATATGTGGGCTAAGAAAATGTTCCAAAGTGCAGTGCTCTATCTTAAGTTACGTTAAGTGGGTTGTCAAGGCTAAAGCCGAGAGAAATAGCCGTAACTTAATATGTATTTTGACTTACTATTCTTGTCTTTGCAACTGTATGTAAAAACGAATTAGATCCTTATTCCAGGGTAATAAGTTTGATTTTACGTTATTTCTGACAGCAACAATGCAGTTTAGTTACCATTGTTTTTACGTAACTTTTTTTAGATGTTTGTTTATAGTAATGTAGTCTAAGAATCTATATTAAATGTTTTTATAAATAGGATTGGTTGTCATTTGCTTTTTTCAACAAATCAATTTCACAGTTCATCTCTACTTTAAACTATTATCAAGTAATATATTTTTTTTAAACTAGAATGCTAGAGAAACGCCTGACTTTATTAAAGTACTTTTTAAACAAATATATTTTGATTTGGATTTAAATGGTTCTGTAAGCAGGGATCGATTTCACATTAAAATGATAAAATCGATTGCAATAAACCCTTTTTCTCGCTACCCAAGTGTAATATAGTAATAGTTCATTCTCGCCCCAATCATCGTTCAAGTAAGACGTGTTAACTAATATTCGAAAATAGGAAATACCGATTTTAAGTCCTAAAACTATTAAAATAAAGTATAAATTTGCTTAGTGCTGCTTGTCTATTACAGACATTACCTGCATTTAAGTTGTGTGAGTGTTGTATAGTATACGCGCGGATACCAGATAAAATGCAGCGCACACCAACATCCAACCAAAAAATGAAGTCTTCCTCACAACCAGATCTCTCCACTGAATATGAATGTGAAGACCAAGTAACCATAAGAAATGTGAACATTAGAAAACGAAAAAATCCTGATCACCAAGAAATGATGGATCTTAAAGAGGACCTCTTGCAATCTTTCAAGGTAATGATGATAGCTGAGATGGCTGTGATTAAACAACAAAATAGCAAGATCCTGGAGTCTAATGCCGAGATAAAGAAGCAACTTGAATTAAATGCCGAAAACTACAGGGAATTAAGTAACAGAGTGTTAACACTTGAAAAGAAGCACGAAGCAGCTGTAGAACGTATTGACCAATTAGAAATACAGTTAAATGGAATACAAAAACAATCTCTAAAAAATACGATTGAAATAAGAAACATATCGTATGAGGATAAAGAAAATGTGCTCAATATTGTCAATAACGTATATAAAACACTAAAGATAACTGGAATTGATGAAAATGCAACTATATACAGAAGAGGCAAAAAGAATGGACCAATTGTTATTCAGTACCAAAACGCTGAAAGTAAAGAAATATTGCTAAAATCTGCAAAACAATACAATTCTGATAACAAAGATAAACCCCTTAGTACCGACATTATAGGAATGACTGGAGGCTCTTCACGAATATACATATCGGAGTCTTTAACTCCTATGTCAAGAAAGATTTTAGCAGCTGCTCGTGATTTAGTGAAAAACGGATCCTTCAAGTACTGCTGGACCTCCAGAGGAAATGTTTTGCTACGCAAGGAAGAAGGACAGCCCACCATAGTTATTAAATCATTGAGCCAAATTACTGAAATCAGTTCAGAATGACTATCTGCTATGATGGGTGGCGTAAAGTTATGGTACATTCTCACTTATTTTTTAGTTTTGGTGTTTTACTTTTCTGTACTTTGCATGTATTTTTCTAGTTTAATCCATTGCACAAATACTAAACTCCTACCACTAATCATAATTATTAATATATTGTCACTTGTAATCTTTATATACAACTATCTTTCTTCATACAATATATATATAATATCATACTTACTATATATAACAATATTTGTATATTATAGTTACTTCAGGTCCTACAATAGCAAAAACAATGAACATATTACAGAGACTCAAATCGTTGGCCAAAGATGCTATATTACTGTTTTAGTGGGTAGATCTTGTTGTTATGAGTAACAGTATAGATGAGATAGCCACCGAGGTTGATAGAAATATCAACGTTGGTGACTCATTTTTGGTCAGTGATCCAGAAGCATTTCCACAATACAGTCTTAACATTGAATTTTCTCTTAAAATTATTGTACAAAATATACGAAGCATACATAAAAATTTTGATGACTTTAAAATTTTTCTTGCAAGAAGTAACTTAGATTATGATATTATTATTCTTACGGAATGTTGGCTAAAAAATTCGGATCTAATACCAAAACTCGAAGGATATAATTCATTCCACACTAGGAAACATATTAATCAAAACAGTGGTGTGGTAGTATATGTGAAAAACTATCTAGAGAGTGTCACAGTATATGAGCCTAATCTCATCGATGTAGACTGTTTAATAATAAAAATAAACAATAGCCACGCTTTTATTTGCTTATACAGATCACCGTCTTTTGTCTCGATCACAAATTTTATTGAATCTTTAGAAAAACTTTTAGAAGACTTAAAACAAATACCAAATATTTATTTAACTGGAGATATCAACATCGATATCAGCAAAGATAGTTCTGATTTGAAATCTGATGAATACCTTAATCTTCTTGCCACGCACTGTCTTTTACCTAGTCACTTATTTCCTACACGTTTTAAAAAATGCATTGATCATTGCTTCGTGAAATCAAATTCAAGAATTTTAACTGTAGTTTGTGAATCTGCAGTTACCGATCACAACAGTATCTATTTCAATGTACCTCTGACTGAGAAACGTAGTCACAATAAACAAAAGAAGACACGACATAAACTAAATTATGAAAAAGCATTTAGCCTATTGAAAGGTACTGACTGGGCTAAAAAAATATCTTTAAAAGATGCTAATACAGCGTCAGAAGTATTTATTGACACGCTATCTGAAATAATAGAAAAAAGCAGTATCCCAATCACCATACCCAACAGGCAGCAGATTTCACAACCATGGGTGACCCCGGGGTTACTACGTTGCATCAGATTCAGAGATACATTACATAAGAGATACATAAAAACACCTAATAATAAAGACCTTGAAATAACATATAAAAGATACAGAAATCATTGCAATAACATACTTCATAAACTTAAAAACGAGCACCATAAATCAGATTTGACTGCAAGTAGGACAAACATAAAAAGAACTTGGAATATAATAAGGCGTGTATGCAACTTAGACACATCTGACAAATCGCAGATGCCACATGAATTATTAAAGTTAAAGCCAACAGCTCAGGAATCTGCGGATTGTATAAATGATTATTTTGTCAACATAGCCTCGAAATTATCATGCGACATTCTACGAAAACTTAATCTTACGGAAAATGATCTAGCAGGAAAATTTAAATGCAAAAATAGCCCTATTAACTCACTCATGTTGTTGGAAACTGATGAAGCAGAGGTATATAAAACTGTTATGTCACTAAAAAATACTCAATCTACTGGATGGGATGGAATATCGGCTGCGTTCATTAAAAAAGGTATAAAATTTCTCATAAAACCTCTGACTCATATATTTAATTTGTGCCTATCATCGGGAAGATTTCCGAATGTCTTAAAGCACTCCATTGTCATACCAGTGTTCAAGTCGGGGGAGCGAGACATCGTTACAAATTATCGTCCGATATCACTCTTACCAACTGTGGCTAAAATACTGGAAAAAATAATAAATAGCAGGCTAACAAGTTATTTAGAAAAAAATAAAATTATTTCAGAGAACCAATTCGGGTTTCGGAAAAATAAGTCAACCATAGACGCAGTCGAGAACTTTGTTAACAACGTAGCTGGCAATGTAGACCGTAAAAAAAAATGCATTGGTGTTTTTCTAGATTTAGCCAAGGCGTTTGATACTGTCTCGATTCCCCTTCTTGTTTGTAAGCTGGAAGCTGTAGGTGTTAGAGGTGTACCTCTTGATCTTTTTAAAGACTATCTGAGTAATAGGACACAAACAGTAAAAATTGGTAATACCTTTAGCTCTAAACTAAAGATAAATTTCGGTGTCCCACAAGGTTCAGTACTTGGACCGACGCTTTTTTTGATTTACATCAATAATCTATGTAATATTTTCATACCTGATTCAAAAGTAATTACTTTCGCAGATGATACCGTAATCCTATTTCAGGATGCCACATGGAGTGATGTTAAATCCTCAGCCGAACAAGGCCTTCGAGTAATAATGAATTGGCTTGATCGCAACTTACTAACTTTGAACGTTACAAAAACCAAATACATAACTTTTAGTATAAAAAATAATTTACAACCTTCTTCAGATTTTAATTTAAAGGTCCATTCTACAGACTGTAGAAACGCTGGTGACTGCGAGTGCTCTTTTATATCTGCAGCTGACAGTATCAAATATCTTGGCATTGAAATTGATAAACATCTAAATTGGAAACAACACATTAATAATTTAAAAACAAGGATACGTAAACTCATACCAATCTACAAAAAAATTAGAAACCTAAAGGATAAAGTTATAAGCAAAACTGTTTACTATACACTTTGTCGATCTATAATAACATATGGCATCTCGGCATGGGGTGGTGCTAGGAAAAGTAACCTTTTAGAAATAGAAAGAGCTCATCGATGTATATTAAAAGTGATTAATTTTAAGAATTTTAGGTATCCTACGACTGCATTGTATAAGGAGTTTGAAGCCCTTAACATTCGCCAACTATTTATTAAAAACATAGTCCTGAGACAACATTACCGTGAAAGACCTTGTAACAAATCGATTAGAAGGTCACATGAAGTATATGATGTCCCAGCATGTAACACTTCTTTTGCACATTGTTTTTCCTTCTTTCTAGCTCCATTTTTGTACAATCGTATAAGTAAAATTAAACCGCTAAAAGACATGACAAGATTTGTTTGTGGAAAGGCACTGGAAGAGTTTTTGTGTAAATTAGACTATGAGCGGACTGAAGAACTTTTACAAATATATAAATAAATATTAAATAATACATACACATAACACATACTTATATTAACAAATAATAACCTATATAAAAAAAGAACATTCTATATATATAAACTATATACAAATATACATTTAATTACATATATAATACAAAAAAAAAAAAAAAAAAAAAACATTATATAAATACACATTTAAAATTATAAATTCTACCAAAATACATGCAAATATTAAACAATAAATTAAAAAGAAAAAAAAATGTATATTATATATACATACACAAAAAAAAAAATAATAATGCAAAAAAAAAAAAACAAAAAAAAAAAAAAAAACGTGGCTTACATTAGTTTTTTTACCCAATTAATTTTAATATCTTATTGTTTTGATTTGCGTTGTACTTTTTGTCTGTTAACTTTGCATATACTACTTGTTTGTGCAAACTTTGTTATCGGCATTCATTCTATTCATTAGTCAAATAGAAAGAACATTCATAGAAAAATGTTCTGTAAGTCTTTAAGAATACGACTGGTATTTCCTGGAGCGAGAATCTTACCTTGCCGTAACACAGTCTTGACTAGCACGGGAGGTAAAGAACTATGTATCTGTGTATACCCTCATTTAGATTTACTAAATATTTTGTTGTATGCTTTGTACATTTCATGCCAATAAAGTTTTATTATTATATATATATTATTATAATACTAGCACGTGACCGAATTTCACCAAATTGACTCGTGTCATTGACCGCTGCTGACGTCACATGCCCTTAGGAGCTCTAATGATTGATAGAGCCGTTTAGAGCATTCTTGGAATCCGTTAAATCAATTACGCTATTCGGCGCACACAGCACTACACTAGATTACTATTATATTTTATAGACCAGTATCACACAAAAAATACGTTCTCCAAAATTCAAGTCAGAGACTTACAATCGTTAACGTCAATGAGAAAAGCTAGAGTGTATTGAGGTGATGGGTTTAAGTCACATATCGAAGGGAAATGTAATTTTCATTTGAGCGTTGTTTATTGACGTTTCCAAAAAATCAATACTCCATTGAAACTGTTGCGTAGAATATCTAACACTGTGAGTAAAATAAGTTTGATCGTCATTAATCTCCTTTTTATGCATTAAAAGGGTGACGTAGAACCCATAATTTTAAGACAATATCTTTTATATTAAATTATGCCCGCGTTTATGCTATCGTTTAAAACGCGACCCTTGATCTCTGTATGATGAAAGCGAACCCTAATTATGGTCGTACATTATCATAAATTTTAGTTTTATGTAGATTTTTAGTACTGGGGATAGATAACTAATTTTTAAAATAACAATAAGAAAAAATAATGAATAATAACTCTTAAAAAATAAACTTAACTAGTTTAAAAGACTATATTTTATTAAAAGCACCAGTTTTAATTGTAGTTTTAAGTCGATTTCACTTTCCATAGAGTAGAAAATTATAAAAAATATTCCGCAATAAACACGTTAAAAAATATTTTAATAGAGTTTACGATTACTGAATCATGCGAATAAACATTTGATCTCGTGTAATATATGGTTTCGTATATCCAATGAATATAGCCAAGAGGAACTATGGGTTCTCAGAGATAAAAACAACCGCTGTCTACGTCAGATCGTGCTACGACGCTACGCCGGTAACACGTCTCGTAGCGGCTACGGCTACGTGCGCTCGTAGACTTCCTGCGCGGTAAAAACTTTCGTTCGTTTATATCATAATTATAATGTGTGTAGTATGTGATAGTGTTATTTAAATTTACAGATTTATTCTCTCTTTACTATAGTGTAGTGTGTCGTAAAATAAAAATAATAAGTGTGTGTATAATATAAAATAAAAAATCATACTCGTAAGCAAGTGAATGTTGCTTTAAATAAGTATCCCAAATCCTGTGTTAAAATTATTTTTTGAATGTCAGTGTTAAATAAATACAAATCATTGTGGAGTGTTTTTACCTTTAACAACCGATAGTGAATTAAACAAACATAATCATGTGACCCAAGTGAAAAAATGTAACAAAAACAAAAATGTTGCAAGACAGTCCGTCGAATACGGACCAAATTGAGAACGAACAAAAATTCTGGGACTATTTCAACATGGATTTGCCGAATGACGTTGTGAATGTGACTGACGTGGTTGACATGATCCCAGCGCCTGAGCAAGGGTTCGTAGTCGGGGTGTACAGTGCGTTGTTGGCCGCTGGTGCAGTTGGCAATGTGGGGATATTCGCGTCATTGGTGCGCTCGCGCCGAAGGAAGTCGCGCGTCAATCTGCTGATGACGCATTTGGTGATTGCTGACATGATCGTCACTTTCATTGTTATTCCGCTTGAGGTTAGTTTTCTTTTTGTTACTTGTTATGAATATTATTAAATGAATTAATGAGTAAAGGAAAAAAGCTAATTAAATGACGCAAAATGTTAAATGTTAAAAATATAAAAAATGTTTTGTAAAGTAAATTTTCGTACAAGATTCAACAGAATTGGTTGGCGCATGAATATAGAAGTAATAGTTAACTAAAAAAAACACATGTAACCCAAACGTAGGGCTTTAAATGGGACTGACCCTTTTAAGAACTGCTGTTTTTAATATCAGCGATATGAAATCAGTTACGCGAAAATTACCCATTTTTCTGAAAAAGTACAAAAGTGTCTGTTTCCTTATCATCATATTCAGCTAACATGGAGCAAATAGACTTTTTTAATAAATATAAATTTGATAAAATTACTCGCTTTTAATAAAAGAATTAATGATGAATGACATTTTACATATATGAACCAACAATCCTCTTTTGGAGTATTTAATACTAGCATATTTTTATACCTCAATGGAAGCCAATTTACATCGATTAATTTACACGCTTTCGTTGACTCTTTAATTAGTCCATAGCGCGAGGCGGAAAGGCCTCATTTAAAATTTAAATTAAATGGACAAAGAAGGACTTGAATGCTATTGGACTATGCTCCAGTACTTAGTACCTACTACCGAATTCACTTTCTACTTAGAATTCTTAACTGGAAACTTAGTCAGGAATTTTGTTCTTTTCCTCCTAAATATTGAGTAGATTGTTGCTTTATATTGTTTGTCGTTTTCAAGATACTTAAATACTATAACATCACTTTAAGTGCCGCTAGCTTTTTTATTTTGCAAAAATATATGATTGTTTAATATTTGTTTAAGGATTCCGTATCCAAAAGCTATTACTTTCCTGTCTATCCGTCTGTGCAATCAGCGTCTGTCCTTTTGTCACCAGGCTGTATCGTATTAGCGGTTATAGCTAGATATATTTACGGAATTTCTATTTACTTTTAATTTTCACTTATAATGTATTGCTGCTATCCGTATCAAAACAAATAATAAAATCAATACTCATTCACTACCCCCAGAATGCAATAAAGGTTTTCCTTTTAATTTTCTTTATCCAGTTTGCTCGGTATGTAGAAAAACCAGCTCGCAATTGACAATGATTTAATTGTTTAGACAAATTATCTGTTTGAGGAAGCAGATGATCTAGGTAATACTGTGTCATTAATACCCCAAATACTGAAACTTCAATTACTTTAAAACCGTCGTTGAGACTTATCCCGTCTCTACCATTTCAGTTAACGTGAAAAAGAACAACGGAATGTTAATTTGACTTTTATTGTTCGGGAGCAATTTACTCAGAATATTTAACTGATCCTATATTATCTTATCTTAATTAAATACTGTTATATAATACACTCCAAAATTTGATTTCATCTTAACCTTTTAATATTAATTTTCACTTTATTAAATATTCTTCGTTCCCCGTTTGGTAAGCAAGATTCCTGGTAACAAGATTGACGACGGGTCATACAGAATCCATGGAAATATGTTGAGTTCCTTTGAGCCGTTTTTAAACGGAAATTCCTGAATCGGAAACTTGGACAAATACTCTTATCGTAATAATACGAGTATGAATATTATACCGTTCCTTATAATGCGTACCTACTTTATGCTACTTATTGTATCGTTTCTCGAACAAATTTTCTGAAAAATGACGTCATTCTGTACATTATTGGATAAATGAGCTCTTTCCTTTGTCCCGAAGCTGCTTTATATTGCGTTGGCTATCGGCGTCATTTACCAAACAAAATACGACGTTAACTATGAGCGTGGTCCGAGCCCCATTATGTTACGGGGATTCCATTACTAGGCAAGCTACCATATAGCACAAAATGTCCACGTTATTGTTGAAGGCTGGTCTTACGTAGCTGATAACCTACTTTGTATAACTTAATTTTGCTTAGCATAAGATTAAACTAGAAGTTAGTTAAGTCAAGTTTTAGGCCGTGTTTAAACTGAATGATTACTCAGTTGACAACTGTGGGTCAAGGTTACGCAGTTTTTAAACATTTATTTTGTGGTTTTGTTCTCACTTTTGGATAATAGAAAAATATCCTGAAATACAACGATTGGAAATTGAACAAAATACACAATAACAATTTTCACAAAAAAAAAACGACTTCAAATTAGTTTCAGTATTGCGTTTTTTGTAGGGCAAGTTACGAGGTAACAAACATAAAAAAAAAATACAGTCCAATTGAGAACCTCCTCCTTTTTTTGAAGTCGGTTAAAAATGCGTCACGCGTAGTCGAATGAAATAAAGTTTAAAGTTCCCTTTTTCGACACTTGACTAGTCTTTGTGAAAAAACTAATTTAAGTTACTTAAAGTGAAATGGTTACTTGTTTTTGGAACTTTCATACTCAACACGATAAAAAGTTATGATACAGTACTACGGCTGAAAGTTTTTTGGTAATTTTCTGTTTTAAAACCTGTCGACAATAGCTTAACCTGTGATCGATTTTCTTATGCAATTGTAACTTAGCCATGGCCGTTGTAATTTAAATTAAAAACCGGCCAAGTGCGAGTCGGACTCGCGCACCGAGGGTTCCCTACAAACCTGCAAGGTTTACAAAGTTCGTTCATTACGACAATCGAGTCATATAAATATATATTTTGTAATGTAACTAAAAATTTAAGGATTTTTCCTTTATGTGTGCTATAAAACGTTGCTTCATGCCAAATTTCAACATTCTAGGTCGACTGGAAGTACCCTTTAGGTTTTGATTCCCTTGCGAGCTTCAAGGGACGCGTTCCCGAGAAAAAGGGTCTTGACAGACGGACGGACGGACAGACGGACAACAAAGTGATCCTATAAGGGTTCCGTTTTTTCCTTTTGAGGTACGGAACCCTAAAAATAATAGTTTTTTAAAGTATTGCAAAAATACTTAATTTGATGAATAAAATAGTTTTACTGCGGTCGCGGTATACGGTCGCAGTATAGACTCACAAAGCTCAATATGAAGGTAGTTCACAAAGTAATACTTGCTTACTCAATTTAATATCTGGTTGTAAGCTAGTGTTTGCAATAAGTTTCCCACTTAGAATACCAATATTTACTTCAAAACATTTCCCGAGTCGGTTACGATCTCGCCTTTCTATTTTAAGAAGTAGATTATCTTGCTACGGTATAACCTATTTTGATCAAGCATGAATTAAAGGACAAAAAATTCTAGAAGCACTTGGATTTGTCAGGCATATAGGTTTGGTGACCAATATAAATTCTGATATTAAGTCACGGCGGCCATTTGGGACAGACTCATTAAACATACAGTTTAAAAACAATAATATTAATCGTGGTGTTGTCAACTATGTTTAATGATCACCTTTCTTTTTCTCTAGCTCATTGTGTCCCACTGCTCGGCAAAGGCCTCCCCCAAATTCGTCTACGATTCTTTATAAATAAAAATTAAAAATCCTTATAAAATGAAAATAAAATCGAAATCATTGAAGTTATTTTTTGTGGGGGTGAAAGTAAAGCTATATTTTTTTGTTAAGCTGTCAAAATAACATTTCCTTTTTGTGTAGGAAAATGTGAGTTTTTAAACATTGCAAACTTATCGCCGTGGATTTGTTTTTACAAGTTATGTAATAACAGCCGCTTTCTATTTTCAGTACCATATTTTCCCGTTTTTATTTATCTGAACATCACAGCACGTAAGAACTTTGCTTAAGACGCAAAAGTCAAGCTAAGTTATATTGGATTTAGCCTCTAGATGTTTTGAGCAGCTGCCAAGAATTTTGACTTTAGCAGATTTTGTTACAACAATAGGTGTATTGTAAATGATTTTTTGTATAATCTCTTTAACTGTAGCGACTAACTTTGGGTGATGGTTTTTATTAAATACAATATGAATACATGAGCATCGTGACTATATTTGCACGATACCCGATATTATATAGCAAAATAGCCCATATCCTATTATCGGACAAACACCACCGTCAGATTAGAAAGCCTACCGCCAAATTGCGAGAATCACCCGGCCATTATAGTTTCTTCTGCTCGTCCATTAAGGAGTCCAGTTATGTTCGAAACAAGTCGGATGATAAATACGTATGACAAAACTGTTCTTTAAAAAATCTGAATCTGCCTCACGAAGCCTATTGCAATAATGCAATAACATTACTTTGAGAAATAGTTTTTACCGTAAGGCGACGCCTCTGCTCCGGTCTGTGACTATCTGTGGTTTTTATCTAACAAAGTGTACCACAGCATAGTTACAGCATTCTACCAAATTGGAAATCCGAGATTCCAGCATATATAAACAAACTTGATACAAAAAATATTATTTAAAACACATTTTTCGACCAAAGCATAATTATCCGCCCGCATAGCAATTAGTAACCATGTATTTTGTAGAAATCCTGTATTAAATATGCCTACGCTAACTAATTGTAACCTTTAACATATTATTCCATAGCTCTTGTATTCCGTAATTGGACTGAGTTGGAAATAGTCTGAGATTTGTGTTCTAATGACTGTGCTAGGCATTAGTGTGTGATAATAACGAGTAGAGATTATAATGGGGTAACCAATATGGTTAACCTCATCATTTAATAAAACATGATTTAGGGACAATTTGCTATGTAGGTACAAAGAAGTATGGAGGGATATGGTATGCAAGGAATTATGTATGTTTTAATGCACGCCTGTTATTAGTATTTTTATAAATAGTACTTGACTCATTTGCATGTCTATCGAAAACAAAATTATCAAAATTGAGTAAAGGGTACATGTCACAGCAACATAAATCAAATCCGCGTTCAACTGATAAAATAGTATATTATTTTTCAAATTAGCTATACACTAAAAAAGTATCAAACTTCACTTACTTCACGTATGTCATGCAGTGCTACTGCATGACATACTGAAACACTTCAAGCAAAGAGTTAAATAGTTTTGTATAAACCAATACCATTGGTCTATCCCCACTGAGCACTAATCCAATGTCTCCCCAAACCTCCGATGTATCTTCGTTACCGAGTCCCAACCGATGCGAGCGAACACAATCTCACTTATCTACACGTAACCCCTCTTATTTATCTCGACTATACTCCGCTTGAGAAACCAATAAGTAATCCGATCTTAAGTTAATGACACAGCAAACATCGGCTATTCTTAGAATGTACTTGTATTTGCACAGATAATATATTAGGTTTGGATTAATACTGCGTTTTATTTCTAACTACCTGTTGCCCCCGACTTCGTTCGCGTGGTTAGAAGATATAAGTTAGGAATTTTTGAACGGAAGCCCTCGAAGATGAATATTTTTCCCCGTTTTGGCACATTTTCCGTTGTATATCCTATTAGTTGCCTATGATATATAGCTGAAAACCTTCCTGGATGAATGGTCTATTAAACACAAAAAGATTTTTTCAATTTGAACCAGTAGTACCTGAGATTAGTAGGTAGTAAAACAAACAAAATGTTCAGCTTTATATATTAGTATAGATTTAAAGAACGCGATTGTCTAATCTAAAAAGATTAGACTACTTTCAAGTTTTCTAGCTTTTGCTAGAAAACTAAAATTCCCGGGATCGGAAATTCACCTCGGCTTGTGTACTGTGCAGACCAGAATAGAAATTGAACTGCGAAATCATATCTGTAACATTTAGTATCGTAGATGACGGTATAATTGAGCCATTGACTCATGCGTAATAACCCTTATCAGTCATATTGGTGAAACACCCTAAAGGAGATAAGTCACCACGACAAACAAACTATGCACGTTGTGTCACGAGCTTTATCCCGACGACGTAGTACAAGCATTTGTGTGACCCAGGAATTCTTTTACTGAGTGTAGCTGAATGTTTTTGTGCACGTGACTTGAAAATATTAACTTTCTTTCTGCGGGAGTCGCCAAAAAAAGTATTAAACTTGCTTCGAAGTTAAAATTATTCTTATAAGAAAATTGATCTACCAGGCGGCGTGTGACAAAGGTATATCTTCATTCTCTTTAAATTGTATATTTAAAAAGCCATAACGTCAACTTTTATTAACCTCTTGTCGCCTGACATGACAATATTACCGCTTCGCGGAAACCTTTCATGGCGGTGTTCAAAACAATATCGGTTTACTGTGACACAGCCAAATAGAGCTCTGAGGCGTAATTGACGGCGAAACGTTTTATTTGGAAAATACTGAAAAGTCTCATGATTCAAAATTCATGGAATCATCTGACGTGATAATAACAGTTCTACAGATAATCATTTCTTAAGAAATTCGCAGTATTCTTGTACATCTTATCGTGTGATGTGTGTTTTATACAATTTTGTGTACATCATTTTTTACATAAATTTATAACGGCGAATTACCGCATAATGAAAAAAAAAATCAAATAAATTATGTTAAAGTTAATACAAGTGCGCAATTTTTTAACCGTAAGGCATACATATGTATATTTGATGGAAGTCAAGTTGATGATAAAATATAGCGAGCCGCGTCGTATGAGTACAAGTAGATTTCCGGGAGCTCTCTTTGAACGCGTCAATTTATACAAGAAATATTTTTTATTTGCAGGCAGCATGGCAGCAGCTTCAAAGATTGAGACACTTTATTGAGTTTATTTTATAACCATGACACGTATGACAGGATTCATGTTGCAAAAGGCAAAGGAAATGGGAAAAGAAAAAATGAATACATAAGTTGCGTTTTACCGAAGCTTTTAACCACTTTGTGTAAAGGGAACGATATTCTTTACAGGAAATTATTAGTTCTAAGGTTCATTTAAACAATACGGGAAATGTCGTGTGTTTATAAGTCGCAACTTACATTGCGGGCCCGTGTGGCTGTGACATTACTTGCCATCTATCACAAACAGCAATGTAGAGTATTGTAGTGTAGACCATTCTTGTATCGTTTAATAAATTAGTCTTTGGTCACTTTAACGAACTTTTTTCTTTCTTAAAAGTCTCTTATGAATCAGTTTTGTATTGTTAAAATTGATCACTTTATAGTTTTTGACGTAAAACCCCTAAGGTCCAATTTATTAGAACTTTTCGCAACAGATTTTCCTGAAGTTTCAAGTTTCTTAAGAATGTTTTGAACTAAGTTGGTAACAGTGCTAAATCATTGAAGTAGGTACGAGTATGTGCACTGACTGTGTAGCTTGCATATGGAATTTCATGAATTTAGTGTAAGTTTAAAAAAAAATGAGAGTTTTATTGCATGAGATAAAGTCTAAAATACCGATCTTTTAAAATATCTCTCAAATATCAAAAGTAAGATTATTATCAAAATACTTAAACAATTTCTATTACAAATTACGAAATAATTATATTTCCTTTAAAACAGTAGGTAAACATCTCTGGTAACACGTTACTATTATATTTATATAACTTCAATGTATCTTTGTAACATTAAAGGCAGCGAAACCACAAGCCAATTAAAACGTACGTGTTTTGTGCTGTATTCAATGCTATGCCATTGTTGTCTCCGAAGTCGGGTCGTGATAATTGCACAGCATGAATGCTTAGTACGAACTCCTCGAAGCTTCTACCACGTGACATTGTAATAAAAATAGGCATATGAAAATAAGGCTAGTTTAAGTAAGAATGGTGACCTGGTAGCCTTGCGGTTCTATGTAAGGATTTGTACGCAGTTGGTGTAAGTTCGAGATGAACCTGGGCAAGTTTCAATGTAACTTTTTCCAAATTTATCTCTACTTTCAAAAATATTTGAAGGTATTATTAACAAATGATGAAGGAAAGCATCGTGACCAAGACCCTAAATATTGGAACCTGATAACGGCAACCCGCAGTAAGCTAGCGTGATGGTCATTGCTCCAACTTTCCATACAAGAGAAAGACCAGCAAACTCTACAATACCAGATTCAGTCCCAGGCTCAACAATATCAACCATGGAAGCTAATCGCTAGGAAACGTACCTGTAACTTTAAAATCACTTAAAACTTTTAGGTTCATCCGAAAGTAAGAACACAGGAACAAGAACTTCAGGGTCAAAGTAAGCACAAAATTTTCCATGTGTTAATTTTTCGGTCTCCAGATGGCAAATATCAACACATTTATTTCCAAAGTAAATATTTTATAAAAGGGACAGAAGTACCAATTTGTGAATTTAATCATCCCTTCTTTAATTCATGACGATTAGGCCACAAAGGAAGGGTTGAAACCTTTCGTGCAATTTTCGCATCGTCCACTTCATTCTAGATGGTTCAATTATACCAATTGTATTGTTACACATTGTTCTGTAACACGTTGTATTATTCAAAGCCTTTGTTTGAAAATTCTAAAACATAAACTAATTTTACAAAACTAAAATGTTGCGGCAATTGAATAGGTAACTATAATGTTGCTTACATGTTTAACACCCCACTTAATACACCACGCTTTTAGTTAAGGGTAAGGGTCTTTGTAAATTATACAAAATCATTCAAATCTTATGTCTTTTGGCAACTTCTAATTAATTTTGGCAGCTTTACAAGAAAACTCACAATTTTCCAGGGACATAAGTATAATACTCGGTTACAGGAGGTGCAGCGACAGACACTTCGACTTACCTGATACCAAAGTAAAATCAAATAAGGTCTCGTTTCCAATCACCATTCCACGACCAAAACATGACGTTAAATATGTTGTACAAGTTGCCAACATTTTGTATTTGATTTCGGATGCCAGGCTTTTCTTCAATGTCGTTTGCCTGAGTGTTTGTTGCCGAATAATTCATAGTTTGATGTAAGTACACAATTTTGAAAAACATAAAGTAAATCGGCTATTAAAACGATTTTTAATCTCACTACTATTGTTTTTTTTTTAAATGCGGACAACATCACATACATTAATCTGAACCCAAAGTAAGTTGCTAAAGCACTTGTGTTATGGAATTCAGATACAACGAAAGCACCACATACACTCAGATCCGGGAAAATGTAGAAATGTGAATTTTTATATTGATCCGACCGGGGATCGAACCCAGGACCTCAGAGCTAGCGACACCTTGAAACCGGTGCGTACGCCACTCGACCACGGAGGTCGTCAAAATATTACGTACGTACGTATTGTACTACTGTGAGACCTAGAAGGAATTATACAGGTCAAGTAAAGGAAAAGGTTGGAAGCAACGTAAAAGGATGTAAAAGAGATGGCCTTGGACCGGAAATGATAAAAAAAGCTAGACCTACTTAACCAGACCTCGAAAAAATTAGACTTATGATGTTTACATTATGTGATTCCGCCCCTTTCCTAATCAAAAGTCCTTCTAAATAAGTATTCAAATCGTTTCTTTCACGTCAAGGTGTAGTTCTTTGGTTTCAGTTTTAGAGGGCAAGGCTTTATGACGCGCATTCAACTCTCTCTGGTTTTTCACGGTCTAAAGCTATGCAAAGGCAACACTGCATTCGGCCAAGAATAACAAGGTATAAATTCTACAAGAAAAAAACCTTTTATTTGAGTAAGTCTACCGAGTTTAAAAATTAATCTTGACTTAGAAGTTAATTAAAATTAAAAATTGAAACCAAATCATACAAAAAACTAAACTTTATTAATCTTAATAAAATCACTATTTTAATTACTTTTTACTAACAAAAAGTTTTTATTTGAGTTATTCATTTTAGAATTCTTCATTTAATCCATTGGGTTTAAGATAATTAAGACAAAAAACTTGAAGTCATCGATCAACCGGTATTTCTGATTTTTCAAGAACCTATTACAATTTACTTTTATTTATTTAAATGGTCCTGATCTATGACAACTCCCCGTGACCAAAGTTGGTATCAAAAATATTAGAATACTTTGGCAAGGGCGTTAGATACTGTAACAAGTGTAACAACATTTATTATCATTCTAACCACGCAAATTTTGTTTAAAAAAATATATTTTCCAAAATCATATTTCTTTAAAAAAAATATATTTATTTTTATTGCATTAGACACAACATTTTACTAATTAGATTACTGCCCTCTTGAATAAAATAAAATAATTTATTCCCACTCAATAAGTGCTTTTTAAGAATCAAGCATGAATCAAGTCTGTATAAACACGTTGGAAAATATGAAAACTTAATTTAAACATAATAACAACAGAAATTCTAACTAATAATGTTTGCGAAGACCAAAGCTTTTAAATCGGATAATTAACATGAAAAGTTTTGTTTAAGAACATGTAAATTATAATATTATTTTACGGTCTTGGTTGGTTAGAAGTGTTCTCAGACAATAAGGAAAGTTGAATGTTAGTAACCTTTACAAAAAGGTTTTTGTGGTGACGTCATTCACCTTTTACAACCAAACAAATATCAAAAGTGTTGGTCTAAAGTCTAGACTGCATTAGACTGATATAATCGCAGATTCAGATTCAGTTTAAAAAATGAGTTATTTAGTTTAAAGAAAAGTGGAGTTTTCTTTGAGTTATACCAGTTTTTCCCCTGTCAGATACTGTCTAAAGAGGAAAAAGTGCGATTTAAAATAATCTACCCTTCTCCGATTCATTTTTATGGTAACTGACGCTACTGCGACACAGTGAAGGCACGATGATTTCAACCATTTTTCAATGTAAGTAGGCATCAACGCAGCCTATCCCATTCCGCACTAAAATACTTTAATTGGAAAACTGGTTTACTTCTTAATTAAGACGTTATTAACATCCATTCCCAATCAGCCAAGAATCGGGCTGACTTACTGAACAAATGAGTCAATATTTAGAGATTTTTGATAATTTATCAGTTCAAAAATATTATTTATTAGTGGACCGATTCGAATAAATATTCATGAGTCATTCGATAAGAAAAGTAAATAACAAATTAATTTGCATAACTGTTTCTGTCGTTTCATTTATAAAGCGTTAATTTTTCATTTTGCAAAGATGTATAAATTTCAGATTTTAAAGTAAATTGTTCGTTTTTTTATTAACTTTTTTCTTGTTTATTTTAGAAATTAACTTTTTAAAATAGGTATAAACGTACATTTAAGGGAAAGCTAAGAATTTATTTTTATCACCGTCGGACTTATTAGGTCCGAGTAGCTTACATCTTACATCATAAGGGCAGGAAGCCAAAGCGAAAACATCATTGATTAACAAATATCAGACCACTGGATTCCAGCTTACAAGGTTTGCAATTAAGATACGAACATTGTGAAGGAAAAATTTTACCTCGAACAGGGAATTAACTTAGTAGAGAAAGGTTGACTGGTAGATAATACCTTGCGGCATTCATCTACAACTACTCGCAAGAGTCGCAAGCTACGACGGCTCAACATACTTGTCGCTTAACCAACTAACCTATTGGAGTCACTACCGAAGGTTCATTTTTATCCAGTACAATTAAAACAACAACACTTTTACAAACAAACTGAAATGCAGTATCAGTAACTTGTACCTTCTATTCACTTCCCAAAAAGGTTCCGTTTAATTTAAACCTATTCGGCCGCACAATCTGTTGCTAATTACAACTGTATAAATGTTAATGAAGTCCTTTCATTAAAAGTTTTGATGTAGTTAACACGTTTCATCAGCGACTGTACCGTGTACCGTAATCCTTCTATTATTTAAAAAAGGAGGTTTGATATCTCCTCATTTAGCGAGAGAATGCCAAGTGAAAATATTTGAGACAGACAAAATTATTTTAATATCAAGTTATGACTTTTAATTATGGGCTTAAAAGTTTTGGAGCTTATGATATGTATGGCAGTAAGCTGTAAGTTAAAGACCGTTAGATAAGTATTTATGTGCCACTGGGCCTTTTCTATTTTCATATCATCTTTACATAGGTAGAGGCATAGAGATTTCGTCGAGTTTCAGAATCGATAGAATCAAAAATCACGTTATTTGTAAAGCGAGTCAGCTTGTACGTATGTAGGTATTATGAAGTATGTTTCGCACTCCTTATGGTGAAATATCCATCCATCCGAATGACGAAAAAACTAAAATACAAAAACGACATCTAAAAATTGTGTGCTGAAAATAACTGGATAATTCTAAATAGGTTTAAATTCCTGAAGCCATTAGCCTGCTGCTAAGTGTTTCTTTTAAACGACTATAAGTGGGCAACAGCCATTTACGGCCACTTAAGACCATTTAATTTTATGAATAAGACTGAAAACATTTTTGGAATTACCTTCCCAAACAATCTTGCACGTATTTGTTTAATGTACCGCATTTTACGGATGGGAAAAATATTTCGTTTCGTTTTGTGCCTAGTGGGATTTTATTTAATTTTGTGGTACTTATTCCGTTACGTCTGATCCCTTAGGGAGTACAAGTCTCTAAACAATAATCACGACGTCTGACACGTCAGCGTAAATTTGTTAAACGTTTACCATTTTGAATTGAACCATATTAAAATAACACTAGATCTCAATTTTGCACACGCTTGTAATACAAAATAATGTTTTATTTGGTTTCCGAAACGATAACTTCGTGTTATTTTTTTTAAGGAAGTTTATGGGTGTTGTAAGATAAATGGAAATTGTGTTGACCTTTGTAATGACACCTGAAGTGGTTTCAATAAATCTTGTAAGGTTGAGTGATATGGAAACAATGTGTCATTTTCATTCAAAATTTTGTTATTTATTTATAGATATGGGAATTTTGGCAAATAAAAGGTCTGAGAGCCCAAAGACCCCCATCACCCATATGTATAATATCCGAAGCAGCTGAAACACAGCTTTTTTTCATAAGGCGAGAAAATCCTCATGGACACCCACTCCCTCGGGGGAGGAAATGGGTAGTGTCAGACTTTTACTGAATAAACCTGAACCGCCGTGCTACGTCTTCTGCGTTTTTGTGTCGGTGTATGGCAATACGTTGCAATCCTCCATACAAATACACCTGAAACATACCTGGCTAAGAGTAGTTTTAGCCTATAATTGGACAAGGATTTCCGCAAATTCTTTGCTACTATTAATATTACAAAACAGGCTACCAGGGCCCCAATTCTGCTATTTACAATGACCGATGAATGAATGAAATTTGACTTATAATTACAATTTGCATTTTTCAACACAATAATCGTAAATTCAGTAACGGACGGTATACTCGAGGTCAATATAATTAACTTCCAATTATAGTATTGGCAAAATGCTTAAGAAAATAGGAAGAATTTCACTTTTAATCCAATTGCCATTCATTCATCGGCCATTGTTAAATAGCAGAATCGGGGCCCAGCAAGACTGTCGCTAATGTGGAAGCGACATAGCATAATATAATAGTCACGAATTACTCTACCAAAAATAAACCTTACATTTAATAGGAAAATAATCATAGCACTTGTAGTGATTGACATTCATTGGCGAACTCATATAATTGATTAATTAAATGAGTTAGTGAACGTTTCGTACTAATTTATTATTGAATTTCGATTGGACAAGTATTTTAATAGTTGATTTTGTTCTACCCTAATATTATTGAGTAAAAGTTCTTCTCTCTTCTTTCTCTCAAGAACGTTCGATTCTGTTTCTTTTTTCTCGTTTTTTTTGGGAAAGTTTATCTATCGAGAAATACTCGACTACAAACATCACGCTATGACTATTAGGAGTATAATCAGTACAGGTAAAACGAAGCCATACCAACGATGAATAAACATTGATATTATAAAGGGTAGAAATTGTTACCTATACCACACCTACTACACTATACCATTTGAGAAAATACTGCGGAAAAAAAAAACTTCCTCATAAACTCGATTTTATTCAATCAATATAAATTAGATTATTTTCACACAATAGATTATTCAATAATTAATAGTTCTAAAGTAACCGTCATGAGAAGCTATAAATTTTGTAAACAAGTGTTCAGGAGTTCACAACATTTGGACCAACAAAAAAAATGAATTTGTTTAAGATTTAATAAATTATTAAGTAACAAATATTAATTAACATAAATATTATTTAAGAATAATTATTCGTCAGATTCAGATGTTTCCATTTCTGTGTCAGAATCAGTGACATGTATCACGAAGCTGTCTACAGTTTTATCAATCATCTCATCGATTTTGGAATAAAAATTATCTTCTTCCTTGATAACATGCTCCACACAACGCTTCCAATTTTCCGAAGTAATCTGCTGCAGTCCCTCTTGTAATAATTGTTTTACCTCGTCAAATTTAAAATTTGTATTTTTGCGAGCAACATATCCTTTTACGTTGGCCCAAATTAGCTCAATTGGATTAAGCTCACAATGATATGGCGGGAGTCTCAATACTTCCACCTTATATTTTTTTGCAAGCTCGTCCACTACATAAGTTTTAAAATTGTCTTTAACATTTTTTACTTTTAGCAGTAATTCAGTCTTAATTTCATTGTCGTCGTAAGAAATATTCTTACTTACAAGCCAATTTTGTATATCATTTTTTTTCCAGGCCATTTAAAAAGAAACTGTGAATTTTTTTCCTAATTACGGATTTATCAAAATCGTCTACTTTCTGATAAAATTTAGGCCTGTCTTTAGACTTGATAGGTGATTTTATTCCCTCTTCTGATTTATATTCTTTTAATATATTATACACAGATGCTATGCCAATTCCCAAAATCGATGCTGTTTTTTTATTTATTTCGGTTTTGTAGGGATATTCATTCGATGGCCAATTTTCTTTCACGTACTTATATACGTTGATCACCATATTTTTCTCATTAACCGTAAAGCTCGTCACCTGTAAAAATCACCGGTAGTCACTTGTCACACGAAGCTCAAGCTATATCTCCAGGTATACCAATTAACCTAACCAATTACTTCACAATTTAAAACCTACTTCTAATATTAACCTTAAGTTTCCAAAGATTAGCGCGTTTGAACAAACAACTCTTTCTTTTTACTTATTATATATTTTAGATAAATTGTATTACGCACCTTTTGACGTTTTTTTCGTGGCGAATTTATTTCCTTAGATGTACTGGCTACTGGCTCCATTATACGTAATAACAAATAAAATTAACGCAACAATTAAAGTAACAACAATAAAAAAGTGATAACGAAACAATAACAAAATTAACAATAACAACCAGATCCGCGATATATGCAAAGCAATGAAACAAACTCGTACGCATTCGAAACTCGAATGATGCGTTTATTTCAAAATGGCGTCCCGATAGTTCACAATCCCTGCGACGGACGCGTTCCGGTACCAAGAAACACAAACGATAGCGCTTTGCGTCGTTAAAATATGATCCGACTAAATTAAATAGGTTGTTACTTTCATATAACCCGTCTATATTTCATGTCGATTGAATATGGTCAATTTATTATTATCTCGCAGTATAAAATGTTTACTTAGTAAAAGATGTTTGTTTACATAATTTATAGCTTCTCGTGACGGGTACTTTAGTATCACTCGCTTTCAGTCAGAACGAATAGAACGAGGTCAATATAATCATTAAAATCTCAACCCCTTATAAGTTGAAACCGCAATAGGCTTAGCGTATTCTGGGCTGAGATGATGAACAGAAACCTCCACCAACAATTACCACGACGAACCATCCCTGGCTTTTCGAATCCAACACTTTTCTGCTATCTCGAACATCGGTCCACCTTATTTGAGGCCTGCTTATACTGGCCGATATATCTCCAACTAAAATACCTCTTCACTTCAAATAAGTCTATCGTATCATAAAATCTAGTCATACGAAAGGAATAAAACTGCAAACATCGAAAAACGAAATTCCAAATTTTTAAAGGGTTCGTCGAAATCAAAGATCTTAGTAGGAGATATTTTCGGTTCCAATTCCAACAAACATTTCTGTACGAGCTAGCGCGGCGATTGGCAATATACTTCAACACGATCAAATTACTCTTGGCGATAATGGTTTTGGTTGATATATCGTTCTTCAAACTGTAAATACGAGGATTCATGGTCATCTACATGGTCTTGTATGCGTGATTAAAATGACTATTAATAGAAAATATTACAAAATAAAGGTCACGTGTTAGTAGGATTCTGTTTCTGAAATAATTTGACGGCAATAGTACAAAAATAATTGGTATTGAATTTCAATGCCAATTGTTTCATGATATAACATAATTTGTGAAGCTGAACGCTTTCAAACTTCAGGGGGAAATCAATTGAACTGGGTAGTCCACTGAACTTAATATTACTAATCCTATAAATATCAATGGATTATAAATTAAAGGATAAATTTTCAATATTCGTATTTAAGGATTATAACTGTAACACGCATTAAGCTTTAAAGCTTCGTGAAAATAAATTGAATAATGAATTCATGACCAAATTTACTGTGAAATAGTGAAATGTTTTCTCTACGAATGCTTTAAATTTTTTATATTTTGTTAATGGATTTCTGAAGAAAACTTACTGTTTCCGATGCACGATGATGTAACTTAACCCTATTAAAAAAACGACGGTTCGCACTCCTGGACTGATGGCAGTAGTGTAAACCAGACTATAAAAGTTTAATAGGGAATAGTTTAGCACGAATTGCTTTAATCGGTATAAAAGTATTGTACCGTACCCAAAAGACCTGGTTTTAAAATAAAATCGTCGCTAGGTGCCGACTGTCTTGCGTTGTAACGTATTATCCGATTAGACCCATCGTTAAAATAGCTCTAATCATACACTCTAATAATTATAATTAATGTATAGAGTATGGATATTTTTAAGAACGATTCCCGTAGTAAGGATTTTTTTCTTCTGCCGCGGGGAGACACGTTTCACAAAAAATCAAGTCACATGCACAAAGACATCCAGACACAGGACAATCAACGAAATAGTAAAAATTAAGGTCGTTAAGTAACGATTGGCACAGTCATCAACTTATTCGCAAATTGATTTGTGACCCAACCAATGTATAATGTGTGTTATCATTATCCGATTTGTACGCAACCTTCAGTCTCTGCCGACCCCCGCACTGGACTGGTTTTTTATTCACTCTTCTTAGTAGGGCTGGCATAATTTTGAATGCTTAATTTATATCAGCTAGATTTTAGATTAAAGTATTAGGGTGAATTTCAACAGGTCCAATAAAATCTTAGTTTCCGTGGATTTTTTATTCTTCAACTTTAGAATAAGATAAAATAGTGTTTACTCAAGTTTTTGATCAGATATTCAGTTTTGCTTAATATCTAGCAGATAGCTTAAAAACTAACGAGATATACAAGATTGAAAATTCCGTGCCACGAGGATGAAACATGCATGCACGGCAATGAAACATGCGTCCATGGCAATGAAATTTTTATTATAGTGTACAAGAATATTTAAATGATAGAGTTAATAATTGAAACAAAAATAAATACTATTAATTTATACGCAATAATAATAGAATATAACATGTAAAAATCCAGTTACACATAGTATTATTATTAAAATATAACTATAAATAGATACATCCCTTTCCAGTCAAGTGGCGATGAAAACATAAGTCACGGAAACGAAACACGTGGCCACGGCAATGAGAGGAAACTGTTTTACAAGGCACGGCGATGATGTTTTTTTCATTCCCGTGTATTTTTTTTGATTACCATAGCAAATTTTGTCCACGGAAACCACGACAATGAAAGCACGGCGATGAAAATCAAGAGATATAATTCAATTTACTAAAAAACTAGTAATAATTCACAGTAATGAACACTTTACAAATAAACTAAATATAAATGGCATTGAATTGAATGCTCCATCGAGATTAAAAATTTATTGAAATAGAAGTTAGACCTATCCACGGCGATGAAAGAAAAAATGTCCAGTACCAAAAAAATCGAAAAAAAAAACAAAAAAAACTTTTAATTATAGCTCGAAAACGCAGGCACGTACACACGTCGTTCCTTGTCGAACCTTTTGAGGCTACTTACATGCAACATTTAACGCACAACGGGAGCGACGCAAAACGTTAGAATATGCAATATTCTCAAATATGTTTAGGACATGGCGATGAAAGGTAGTTCTGGGACAAACGGTTTTTTATTAACCATACGTTGTATTGTTTAAATATTTGAATAAATGTTTTCCTAGACAATACTTTAACTATTCACAAATCAAATAAAACTAAGTTTTAATATAAATAACGATACATTTTTGATCAATGATGTATTTAATACATCAAGGTGACGTGTGGACAAACACGGCGATAAAAGATTACGTGGTTTAACTTTTTTTTTTGGAAAACCTATTAATTCTATTAATAAAATATTTAGTGCTACAGATAGATTTTTACGTCATGTACCTAAAAATATTGTTAGAACATTATAACAGTGATTTTTAGTACCGATTTCATCGATGCCACTCAATTTTTGGGTCCGGGAAATTCACCCATTACATATAATTTCCTACATATAACTTATAGATATTCGAATGAGTTGACCACTTGACCTAAAACGCTTGTTTGAGGTCTTGGTTGCTAGTCCAAAGACAACAGAGTAACTGAAATTAAAGTTATTGTGCATATTAAAATAAAAACTAGACTTTCAATGACTGCACAATCGCACAGTTATTTCACTATGCCAGAAAAGACTAACCGGAAAATTCAACTGGTGAAAAATTCAAAATAAAACTAAAATAATTGATTAAAACTCATTCATTTTACGTTACATAGTACAAAAAGCTAGAAATGGTAACAAATAATGTGGAGGTGCTGGGATTTGAACCCAGGACTTTCAGCATGCGAAGCAGACACTCTACCACTGAGTTACACCCCCTGTACGATAGCACGACGAATAAACGACTAGTTTTAACAACTTGTAAAAACGATTGCTCGAGTTGGATGCGTAAGGCGGAGGACCAGGTGTTGTGGCTTACCTTGGAAGAGGGTTTCGTCCAGCAGGGGACGTCGATAGGCTGTATTTATTTCTTGTCAAGTGCAAGTCGGACTCGCTTCACAGAGTTTCGTACAAAAAGGTTAAAGAAAAACAAATCTCTTGAGGAGCAATTCAATTTATGCTCGTTACAGCGTTGCTTATCTTCGATTTTTTATTATTTTATATTAATTGTTCTAGCCGTGTTGGAAGTTAGATGTATTTTGTCCGTCCAAGTAGCCAAGTCCCAACTGACGAAGAAATTGAATTTGTTCATTTCTCCTGCACGTCTTATGGAGGTTTTGATATAGGAGGTTCTTTTAAGTAAGATAATTATCTGTTTCGCTTTTAAACATGTACATCAAAAATCGAAATAAAATAAAATGAAAATAAATTGGAACTTCTATCATTTGTTGAATAAAATAATTTATTGGTTACAAAATCGATATTTAAAATTCGATTATCCCAAATGGTAGTTTTTTATCGCATATCATTTTTATCCCGATTTAATTTTTCCGTGGGATTATTATCGATTTATAGCGCTGCGAGCAGCTGGCGAAAGCTAGTGTCAATATTGATACTAGGATTAATCAACATACAATCGATCAAATTATATCCGCCGAGTGTTTTGTGGTACCTTTCATACGAATAATTCATTTCAACTAGAACATATTTTCAAACACGATGCATTAGAGTTGAAATATAGGTACCGAATATTTTTATGGTAAATTTCATGAGGATGATTATACCGAAGTATGCGTATGTATCTATTTACTCACGTGTATTTATCGGGATTGCCCGACTAGTTTGAGTCGACCCGTAGCTGCATCAGATAAAGGAGTCTTTGCTATATCAACGTTTGAACTCCTTTCTTTCCACCTCCTTTCTAGTCTACATAACAAGAGCAAACGTTTTCATGTCTTTACCATATATCACGGGCAAGTTTACAAGATTGCTCCTATTATAAATGATACCTACATGTCACATACGAATTCAAATGTTTATTCCCTTGGATCCCGTACCTAAAAAGTAAAAGCGAAACCGAAACTAAGGCATCGCTGTCTGAACGTCTGTATTTTATAAAACGTGTCAGCTTTACAAGTCATCATCGGCCTAGCCTTTTCCCAACTATGATGGGGTCGGCTACCAGTTTAACCGGTTTCAGCTAAGTACCAGTGTTTTACAAAGAGCGACTGCCTATCTGACCTCCTCAACCCAGTTACCTGGGCAACACGATACCCCTTGGTTAGACTGGTAAAAGTAAGTGTCAAGGTTAAGCAGTGCTTGGCAATCATAAATTTCAGGGGAGACCAATCTTTTTTGGGAAACCCGTTTTCCTTTAGCCTATTTGTAGTTTGTACTGAACCTCAGTATTGCATGTCCGATTCACACTTGCCCAGTTTTTCTGTGAACATTGTTCCACATTGTGGGATCTCACATTCATTTTTCATATTGCAACGGTTTTGTGTCACGTGACCTCCAAGTAAAACGGTTTTGCCTTTGTTTACATGAGTAAAATATTATGATGAATAGTTATTTGTGAAAACAGCTAATGTGTATGTTATGCTTATAATTGACTCTATTTTATAGTAAATTGTGATCGTGAATACTAGGAAGACAAAAATTTCGATGGAATTGCTATTTTCTGTCATCGCTTAAAAAAACATTAACCGTTCGATTCATTGAAATTGGATTATTTATTTATATCTTAATATTAAACAAATGCGTGGCACAATTTAATATTTGACATATTAAAATAAACCACCGCTCCGAACTTGAAGAAATTTTTATTGAACCAAGTTTCAGCTATCGAAATCGAATAATTCGGGTTTATTCAATCCGAAATTCGGGTCACAAACAAAAAGAAATACAGTCGAATTAAGAACCTCCATTTTGAAGTAGATTCTATGTTTTTCCATAATATATAATTGAAATAATCATTAAAGATACTATCGCAATCGTTTTTATAGCAATCGTACAAAATCGTTCGAAGTAACAGCGAAATGGGAAGTAGAAAATAATTTGATTTCAAACTGGAATCCTTGTAAAGCCCGGTGTAGCACATTATCGGATTTAGCTTCAATCAGGGCTCAAGATATACTAAGCCCTTGATCTCACCATTATTGAGGCGTCAATCGCAATTGCTGTTACAAGACTGTATCTATTGTGTGTGCGAGATGGCGCACCGCTGCGCTTATAGCGGCCCCTCTCTCGCACAAATCCAATATGACAATTGCTTAAGGAATTATAAAGGGATTTCGTCTTCTGTAAAGCTTATCTTTAACAGACATTGTTGTGGTACGTAATCGCTTAATAGCTGAAATTCGTAGGACAGAAAATATGCATGTTAATATATTTTTTCTTGTTAGTTCGGATAGAGCAATTGTAAAGGTCACGTATAAACTAGTAGCTCGCCATGTGTCGAAGTTCGATACCCGATTCGGTCAAGCACTTGTGTGACCCACAATTGTTTATTGTGTGTCTGGGTGTTTTTGTGCATGTGACTTGATTATTTGTGAAACCATCCAAAAATAATTTTCTTAATGCCTGTCCGGAAACAATAGCAGCTTTTATTTTTATTTTACAGCGAAAAGCTGCATTGGGCGTCAAAAATAATATTGACTGCTTTATTAGTATTTTAAAACAATTAAATTCTGTGATCTCTCATCCGAATGATTATATTTTAGGAGAATGGTTAACCATTAGAATGCGATGTTCATTATGCCAGATTATTGTAAATTTAAAAGTAAATCATCAAAACCAGTTTACATCAAATTTATGCATTTAATACGGTTAATAGAATTCCGAGCCAAATGTTTAGCGTTAACACGTAAACAATTAATTATGGAGTTGCACAAAGGATTTATAGTCAATACAACATATCCTTGTACACAGCGCCGTATATGGGTTATGAATCGAAATATAGTTTATTTTGCAAATAGGATAAACATTACGATACACTGAGAAGACAAAAGCAACCACATTGATCACTATCACCTGTTCTAAAGTTTAGATATTGCAGTGTTTTTTTTCCCACACACAAATAATACTATTACTAATGCGAGAGACAAACTGTCAAAATAGCTTAAAATATATTTTTGACTTTAGATTATAGACTAAAAACGAAATATTTTTTTAATAACCTACGATTCGGACACGTGACAATGAGGGTTCCGTATATTTTTTTTTAATGAAATCAAATAAATTTATGACCGTATCCATGACGTATCCAATTAACTTAATCCGTCAAACATTCTTAAGATTCGTCATTAAGATACAGCGTTAAAAATCCCTGCACAGATTCTAGTTTTCTATGATTTCATTATTATGTATGCTGTAAACTTTCCCGCTAGTCCACAAAAGCGTTTTCAAGGATTTACATTTAATAATAAACAAAACATTTTATGTACCGTAAAACGTTTGAGAGTTAAACTAGAATTAATATTGGAGTTAAGACATTATAATGTTAAAGTTTAAACTTGTCATGTTTAGCAACTAGTTACGTAACTGTTATAATGGTTATTGATTAAGTTTTGGATATCTGACTAAAGTTACGTTTTGATGTGCTTAATTGGAATAGTCGTTGTGGCTTTTAACGGTACATTGCATTGTTAAGCCAATATGTATAAAGTAAAGTGGTGTACTAATACTGGTCAGGACCACTAGGCCAGCAAATTTAATATTATTGCACAAGTTCTATCTTCTTCTTCTAATATATAAAATTCCCGTGTCACGATGTTAGTTACCGTACTCCTCCGAAACGGCTTTACCGATTTTTACCAAACCTTATATGCGTATTCAGTAGGTCTGAGAATTGACTAACATCTAAGTACCCCTAAGTGTTAAGGGTTGCTCACACAAAAAAAAAGTTTTTTTTGGACGTTTTTTTTGTTTTTATTTTCTTATAATATGGCAGTAAAAATACATACAACTAAAAAAAAATATTCGGCAAAACAACGTTTGCTGGGTCAGCTAGTGACAATATATTATGTGTTAGTGTTTAGGTATTATTGGGCTGGTTGCTGGACAAAAGGTTTCTACGTGTTAACTTATCACGTAAGAAAACAGATGGTTCCATATATTAGTCTATATCTTTAATCTATCCAACTTTTCCTTAATATATGTTACTTATGAAAAAAATGTAGTGAAATTAGTTACATATATTTTTACTGCAAGCAACATGAACCTTAATTGCCGCAGAATATGTATTGATTCAGCTATTATTTTGATGATGAATATATGCAGGAAACCTTATGCCTTAATTAATTAATTATTCGGATAAGTGCGAGACATTCAGGATTCTATATAAAAAGGCTGAAGAAAATCCAATCGGTTGGATAACAAAGAAATTCAATCATTTTTTTTTTTTGGTGTCAGCAAATGTAGGACCCTAACAACCACAGCATAACCTAATATCTTTGTTTCTAATGTTCATTGTCTTAGCAATAACAGAAATAAGCTTCCTGCGTAAATTTCAACAATTTCTCTATCGCGGATCATGATGATACAGCCGGCAACAGACAGAACTACTTAGCCTCAGTAATAGGGTTATATTCCATGATTTCCGAACCCTTAAAACCCTTTGTCACTAAATAAACCTGAATCTCCAATTAAATTCATACAGAACCGAAACCCACATCGTCAATGCCTCACAACAGATTATTGGTTACGTAACGCCACCACCCCCTTATAGTGCAGAAGCCGCCACTTATACAGCCGAACGAGCTTTGAGTAATAATAATAATAATAACCCCCCCATGGGGCTACCTTGACGTGGTGGGGGGGCTTGCGGGAAGGCATGAACTATTGAATGGTCACAACAGCTTGACTATATCTTACCCTTCTGAACAAACAGTCCCAAAAACCCTTAATGCATGCTCCCTATGGGACCACCTCAACGCGGTGGGGAGCTTTCATGAAGGCATGAACTCATAAAGGTCACTAACATCTTGGCCTCACCCTGATGTCTTAAGAATGCAGGAGATACTATTAGCCTTTAACACCTCGGCTCTATTCAAACGGTCCCAAAAACCCCAAAAGAAGATAAAGAAGAAGAAGAAAAATAAATAAATTAAAAAACATGGTTCAGACAAGAAGCTCAACGAAACGGCCCCAAGTTCCCGGCGGGTCTAGCAGCAGTACTGGAATTGACGGAAGCCAGCCTGCAGCTCGGCCCAGGGGTGCGAAGAATCCCCGGGAGGCGATCTCTACCCGTCAAACGACTACAGCAACGAATATGGAACCCGAAATGCAAAGTGATACGGATAGAAATTTATTAACACCTTCACCATTTAGGTTATTTGAGTCCCCTAGCTCATCACCACTTTTTAATCAGGCTTCATCTCGGTCGAGTACCGTATCACCTTTACCTGAGGATGTTGTGCAGGTGGCTAATGCCACTGTATCTGCACCCGCCTCAGGTGCAAACCGTGCGCGTAAAAGATGGACATTAGATATGAACAAGTTTATCTGGCGCACGTACCTCATAGCCACAAAATTAAACACTAGCAAATTGTACCTAGATCATCTTCACCGCGAGTTTACAATTAAATATCCACAGATGGAAGCGTCAAGGCAGAGGCTAGGAGATCAGTGCAGAGCAATAATCAGGAATAAACTACTGCCACAGGATATTTTAGATGACATCAAAAATGATGTAACATTATTTTTACTACAGTCACAACCCGAGCCCGCGGCTCAATCACTTGTTCAAGGTCAGAGAAGAAAGTGGACAACTGAATACAACGAGTCCATTATTAGAAATTATTATAGAATAACAGAATTAGGAGAAAGCAGATCCGCGTATAGACGGCCTCTATATCAAGCAATAGTAGAAGAATATCCTGAGCTGTCAGAAGTGAGCGAACAGCGAATATCAGACCAATTACGTGTAATTTTGAATAGTAGGATGATTAGCCAACAAAGACTTGACGAAATACGTGGTCAAGTCGCAATAGATCTCAGATCGTCTCGTAATAGTAATGCAGAAAGCCGCTTAACTACACAGCACACTCAAAATTCCTTACAACGTCATGAACAGGCGCCGTCTACACCACAACTATTAGAATCCCAACTGCATTCAACGATAGAATTGCAGGACCCTATATTATCCGGTAATTACGAAGGTGGCCAAATCGAAAATCAATTTAAAAGTTCTTTCGAGAAGTTCCGAGACACGGACCCCACCATGCGCCCGTATATTCCTAAACAAAAGACGTCTAGGAAGCAAGCTCAACTTGTTCAATACATTAATACCCACATACTACCACATTACATAAAAGCAGATCAAAATTTTGAAACCACTCACACTATTATTTATTGTGCAGCGTACACTGCAGCTATATGTAATGGTACAAAAATCCGGGAAGGGGATAACCCTCCTACCCAAAGTAAAAGAAGAGTGCCTGCCTGGCAGAAACGCTTACAGAAAAAGATACTAGATATAAGAAAAGACATTGCAAGAATGACAGAATATATAAGGGGAAATAGAAGTCATAGATTAATAAGATTAGTAGAAGCAATAAAGAATAAATACCAAATACACTCACAGCACGAATTGCCTAACAGTAGCAATGAACACTTTCTGGACACACTTAAACAAAAACTTAACGCGGCCGCGAGCAGGTTACAACGGTACGTCAATTGTACACTTCGGAAGACACAAAATTCACAGTTCTCTAGAAACCAGAAACAATTTTATAGAAATTTATCCATAAACACGCAACACCTAAGAACTTCTGAAAATACCGTACCAGCTGTTCCAGCAGATTTATTGCATGATTTCTGGTCCAGCATATGGTCCGAGCCAGTGCAACATAATTCAGATGCTGACTGGCTACGAGCAAGCTGTAACTCCACACACGAAGTTATACCTATGGAATACGATCACATACCACTTGATATCTTTATGTATGTATTAAAAAAAGCGCATAACTGGAAAGCGCCTGGGAGCGATCGTATTCATAACTACTGGTATAAGAAACTAACATCCGTTCATCCTGTATTGTACAACCATATAAACAGTTTCATACAGACACCGGAACTGGTCCCTAGATTCGTTACGCAAGGCCTTACATTTATGATACCAAAAGACGCAGATTACCGTAACCCATCTAAATACCGACCCATCACATGCCTGCAAACAGTATATAAAATTCTTACTGCCTGCATTGCCGAGTTGATATACAAGCATTCTACCAAAAATAATATCTTGGCAGAAGAGCAAAAAGGATGTCGCAAAAGCAGCCAAGGGTGCAAAGAACAACTGATTATCGACTCGGTTGCCATGAAGCATGCAATAGTTATGAAAAAAGACATAAATACCATGTATGTAGATTACCGTAAAGCTTTTGACTCCGTACCCCATAGCTGGCTTCTGCATGTTCTCCGACATTACAAAGTAAATCACGTACTCATTCAATTTCTTACAAACGCGATGCAACATTGGACCACAAAACTAAAGATTTTAGGCTGCGAGCAAATAGAAACCTCGGAAATTCCCATAAGACGTGGGATCTTTCAAGGTGACGCACTGAGCCCTTTGTGGTTTTGTTTAGCATTAAACCCTTTGTCCCACATATTAAACAGTTATGCAGCTGGATTTGATATTGTCACAACATCTAAAAATGTAAATCTCACACACCTTTTGTACATGGATGATATCAAACTATACAGCAGCACTACACAGTCTCTACATCGTCTTGCTGATATTACACAATCGTTCTCAAATGATATTCACATGAAATTTGGTATTGATAAATGTAAAACACTATCTGTAAAGGCAGGCCAAATAATTCCAAGTAGTTATCTTTTAGATTCAGGCGAAATCATTGAACCTCTGGAACCTCATACGAGTTACAAATATTTAGGATTCCAGCAAGCCAAACAAATACATCAAAAAGAAACGAAACAGGAACTGAAGCAGAAATTTAAACATCGGCTCAACACGCTGTTCCGATCGCAACTTAATTCGCGTAATTTATCTCATGCGATAAACAGTTATGCCATTCCTGTTCTTACATACTCTTTTGGCATAATTAACTGGACACAAAGTGATTTACTCAACCTGCAACGCGTTATTAATACCTCGCTCACAACCCATCGAAAGCACCACCCTAGGTCCTGTGTGCAAAGAATGACTCTCTCAAGGGATGAAGGTGGACGAGGCATTGTAGATATAAGAAACTTGCACAACAAACAGATCACTACACTTAGGAATCACTTTTATGCACGCTCCGAACATACCGCATTACACGAAACAGTTGTTTGGGCCGACAAACACTTTACCCCACTTAACCTCATAGACAGAAACCCACAACGTAGCGAACGGATCACTGACGTAAGGGAAAAGATCGCCGCATGGCAGCAGAAGTCTCTACACGGGAGACATCGTCACGACCTGCAGCAACCACATGTCGATAAAGAAAGGTCGAACGCATGGTTGCGGCGTGGCGAACTCTTCCCAGAGACGGAAGCTTTCATGATGGCGATCCAGGACCAGGTTATTGATACCCGAAACTATCAAAAATATATTATACGAAGCCCTAACTGCCCTAATGATCTTTGCAGGCATTGTCACGCTAGTCCAGAAACGATACAGCACATAACTTCAGCATGTAGATCTCTTACTCAAAGTGACTACAAACATCGTCACGATCAAGTTGCTGCCATAATTCACCAACATCTTGCCCATAAATATAGTTTTATACCAAAAAAAGATCCTTATTATAAGTATAAGCCAGATTCCGTACTTGAAAACAGTAACTATAAACTTTACTGGGACAGGACGATTATCACAGATAAAACCATCCATTTCAATAGACCTGACATAACATTTCATAATAAAATCAGCAAAACCGTGTTCCTTATATAGATATAGCAGTACCGAATACCCACAACCTACAGTCCACTATTTCGGAAAAATTGAGTAAATATCAAGACCTGTCAATAGAATTAAAGCGTCAATGGCGTGCAGAAACCATCCACATTATCCCTATAGTAGTTTCAGCAACCGGTATTATTCCTAAGAGCCTGCAGAGATGCCTTGATGTGCTTGACGTGCCATCATATACACTAAACACGCTGCAAAAAGCGGTCATACTAAACACCTGCCGATTGACACGCAAGTTCTTAACGACATCATCTGTCTCCGCAGGATACACAACTAATTAATTACTACGTCTTGTTGCATTTGACTACGGTCCGTGCGATAAGACAAATTATACCCCTTCAGAAGGGAGAAAATATATCTATAAAAATATAATAATAATAATAATAAACCCCTCGGGGCTAGTCGTTCTCTCTCTCCATGGGAATAACGCATGACCAGAGGGTACAATAGTATGCTTTTTCAAACCTTGAGATATAAATAAAAAATGTGTCTGAAGGTATATGTAGGAGCATACATCCGCAGGGCAGCTTGTGGCGAGCTGTTTGTGAGTAGCGACACAACGGAACCTGAATGCCCCAGGGGGTCACTCTTTACGGGGACTCCCAGCTCTTTCTTGCCTTAACTGGCTGGCTAGAGAGGGGTCGCTAGAGCTATATGCTCGGGGGTGGAAGTGTCTAATGGCGTAATAACGAGGAAACCCGCTCCGGGTCCGTGACCCGCGATGGTGAAATCGGTGTCGCACCTCTCTACACCCTTAGCCTATCTCACTGATGTTGCCTCTCGCTGCCTATCGTGGCGGTATGATGGGGGGCCCATTTTTGAGCCGGCGAGTCACCGCCTGCCAATTTAATTCCATTTTTATGTGTTGAAAGGCAGGTGCTATAGTTTTCCATAGCTTTAAAGGAAACCATTCCATTTAACATTATTAATACCAATAGCCCTTATTATTTATACACATTACAATTTGCAATAGTTTTGTAGCTACCTTGGGTCGTCCATGTTTGTTCTTTAATAGAGCAGGGGTGGATGGCCCCTGGTAGATACCCCATCACATTTTAGATTAAAGTTCTCAACAAGGCCTCTACATGTTGGACCTGTGTCCCCGTGCAAGCCTTTAAAAAGGACCGGGTCTCTTCACATGAAGTGATCCCGTGACTAAAAAGAGATACAAATAATAATAATAAATATTCCACAACTTTCACACAACGCCGTCTAGTCTCAAACTAAGCAGAGCTTGTATTATGAGTACTAGACAATTGATAAACATACTTATATATTTCTAAATACATACATAATATAGATAAATTACACCCAGACACAGAACAAATGGTCGTGCTCATCACACATTCATTTGTCCTGGGTGGGAATCGAACCCACGACCTCCGGTATAGCAGTCAGGGTCACTAACCACTAGACCAACAGGCCAGTCAGGCCAGTTCCATCATTAAGCTACGCTTGAACATACGTAATGAGAATTAAGCTTGACATTGACTTCACTGATAGCTGAGTGATGTAGGTCACCACGACAGATACTTTGTACGCAACGGGTCACGGCTTCAATCTCCGAGTACGTTTGGGTGATCCGCTTATGCTTGGTGTGAGTCTGAATGTTCTGTACATTTCTTTTATCTATACGTATGAAGTTTAAAAATGAAAAGGTTAAAAGAATAACTTGAACCTAACAATAAAACGTCCTACTGTTGAATACAGGCCGTTTGACATATAGAGAAGGTTTAAGCGTTGATCGCCATGCTAGGTCAATGCGATTGCCGATTTGAGATTCTAATATCCGGAAACCAGGTTACCTCATAATTTTTTCTTCACCGTTAGTGGTGTCCTAGATTTTAGTAAGTGTATATTACTTTGAAAAACTGGTACTTTCCCTGAATTGGGATTTAACCTTTATCTATGCATTCACAATATCAATAGAATCGCAAGATGGCCAAGTCGTTACTAAAAAAAAATGGTTGACACTTAAAAGTGCTTCTCTTGCTTTTGGTTTTTATCAAAACTATTTTATAAAACTAATTTGGAATTGCTTTTGGCTATGATCTTTGAACCGTTGGAATAGTTGACGACAAATTAGACATTGAACGGCCAAATTCTAACAGACTTCAAACGAAATCTAGATTGGAGAGTCGTAACCAATGAACTGATATTTTCCATAAAACGTTGAAATCGGGATCAAAGTAGAATACTTGACCTAATTACTTTAAATCTAGTAAATTGGGCTAGGCGTTCATAAATTTGATGGGTACCATTTTTGCAACAAAATTGATTTTCTTTTCGAAATTCTAAACTATTATGGTCTAGGAGCCTGTGGACGCCAAACCTGCGTTAATTCATAAAAGCTGAAACTTTGTCAGCAGAAGCTCCCAACATAGGTATGAACGATGGTCGATTATGGAGTTTGGGTCATGGTGGCTTTGGCAGATAAACGGTACTACTACTAAAATTTCAGCTTTTATAAATTAACGTAGGTCTGGGGTCCACGGGCTCTTACTCTATTACTATCCCGAAATGTCCCACTGCTGAGCTAAGAAATCTTTCCTCTTCTTCCAATCATCTTTCTCATTAGCCACGAGTGACCAGTTCGGTAAAAACGAATCCAGTTTCTTCATTATTCGTTTATTTTTATTTTGTGTTCAAATTTTAAGTGCTCTTATCGTGTAAAATTTATTATCGTCACAATCCACACAATTTTGTGACTTTATGATTAAATACGTACTTTATTTAACTTTCCCCTTTAAAAGGGTTATAGTTATTTTAGAGCATAATAAACGTTTTAGGTGATGGTCTTTTAAGTGTGGTCCTTTGGCATTAAACTTTAATTCCGTGTTTAAAAAACATTGACGAGATACTTTTGTCAAAAACATTTATATTTTAGATACTTTTCTTGACATAAAACGACTACCGCAAAAAGGAATTCAACCATTTTTTTTTTTCAGTTTTTTGGATAATACGTATTCTTGTTGTTCTCGGAAATCGAACCCAAGACCTAGCGTCGTACACAGCGGGATTACTGTAGTGACCTATACCATTTGGTTATGTGCGCAATCACGAATTTTCCAGTTTAAACACAGGTTAATGTTAAAATATTTTTGTTCTGTAAACAGTGAATAATTTTATGAGCGCCTTTCGTACAACCAATTAATAATTCATCGTCATCAACAGCCCTTTGTGCTTTCGCAAACAATAGCGTTGATTATTTTTTGTTTTTACAATGACTCCTGAAAAATTATGACTACTACTTTATTAATTCAATTTTAAATTATACAAATGAACAAATTAAATAATTAATAGGATGCTTTACTACACTGCATGAGTAATTTTACTTCTGCTTTACAAGGATCGAAATAAAGAGAGAGATGAAGTTTGTCAACAGACTTTTTTAGTACAAGATTAAAGATTAAATTGGAACATTACCTACTATATAATCCTACCAATAAGAACCTAGTCAAACATTAATAATTAAATATCAATCTGGATTACCTAATTACATCTTAATTAGGTCCATTAGCAATCGTTATCGATTCAGTGCACTCATTAATTTCTAATCTGTAATCATAAAAGGTCATTACACATTATGTGCTAAATGAATAAGGGAGCTACACACGTTGCATACGAAGATTATCTACATGGAAAATGCATATACAAGAAAAAATAAAAACAATGATGCCTTGACACACAGCTACACACGTATGTATATACGGACAATCACACTCGCACGCTCACGCATTAGCTCACGTGGAGATTCACACAAAAAAGCACACACACACGCACATCAAAATTGTAGCAACCCGATGTTTTAGTGCCGGCGGTTACAAGTGATATTTACTAGAATCGTTGGTACACAGTAAATACCAAGCATGCATAGGCCCAAGCAACAAATGCGTTACCTAAAAAACCAGCAATTGTGACCTCGTAGGTCTTTTTTGTAATCGAGAAGTGCTTACAATTCTACTACTACGTCTACTACTATCTATTATAATAACTAATGAAATGCCTAAAGCTTCAGCACAAATGAACTAGAAACAAACTTTAATGAAGTTACAGAAAATTTTGCAATGTCTGCTAATTAAATATCGTTGCATACACGAATATTAAGGCTGTCGAAAACAGTAGATATGATTAAAGAAAAAAGCCATTTTCAGGCAATCAATTTTTATAAGATAGTCTCTAGTTTCTTCAATGAATCGTCATAAAGGAAAACTGTCATTTACTACTGAATATTAGTAAAAAAAAGCTCAGACCAAATATCTCTAAAATATTTGTAAATCCGAACGATATTAGATAATCTACTAAACTTACCAAGAACATGGGTCAAAGGCAAATAGGATATCACAAAGCTGACTAAAAGCCAAATAATACAAAAGATAGTTTCCAGAAACATATGAAAGGGATTTACTAAACAATTCAATTCACATTTCAGCTACCGAAACCCTAGAATAACAATGCCCTAGAATTCAATTTGGTTCATTAATATTGGTGAGCTATGAGCGCAATTCATTGATGCAATTCGAAACCTAAATTGGGCAGAAGGATTTTTTTTTTATCGGCCTTGCCTTTTCCCAACTATGTTGGGGTCGGCTACCAGTCCAACCGGTTTCAGCTAAGTACCAGTGTTTTACAAGGAGCGACTGCCTATCTGACCTCCTCAATCCAGTTACCTGGGCAGCACAATACCCCTTGGTTAGACTGGCTGTCAGACTTTTCAAGCTTCTGACTACTTGTAACGACTGTCAAAGATGTAGGAATAACAGCCGGGACCCACAATTTAACGTGCCTTTCGAAACACGGAGGAACTCTTTATGACAAAGATGGTCACCCATCTACGGACCAACCGCGTCAAGCATAGCTTAACCTGTGATCGAATCACTTATGCGGTTATAGCTTAGCCACGAGGCAGTAGGAAATTGTTATATAGATATATACATAATTATATAGACTGCTATCGTTAACACGTTTTATTTTAGTGCTCGAGAAAACTCCGGAAAAATTAGGTCAAAATTTTAAAGGATCATTCGATCGGGTCGTGCTAAGTGTGTTTACTATTAAGCCTCAAAAGCTATCATAGCTTTGACAAAATATATCCATATTTTTATACTTTATGAAAGTATCGTGTAGTGCGCGGTAAGTACTAAAGGCGTTAACTAAGGACAACGTATAATTGTACTGTAATTAACTGTAGGATAACGAAATCGACTGATTCTGTTCAATAGAATACGGGTAATACCTCAAAATTCATAACTTATATCAAAATTTCAATCGAAGAAAAATGTATTGTTCCTTTGTGTTCTTTCGTTCCGATGTAGTAAGACATTCCATTTATAAAATGCTATTTGAATGTAAAAATGTTACTAACCTCTGGCTGTATTGTAAGCTCGTAAAATAGAACTTTCGTAATTAGAAAGAGGAAGACGGCGCTCTACAATTTGTCTAGCTGCCTCTTACTCCCACAATATCAACAGTCTTGTTTCAATTGAGGTTTTAGAAAGCTGTTGTTTTGCATAAACAACGAAGGGGAAAGAAACCCTCACCCTCGTCTACTTATAACTTGGTTTCTGAAATAAATGTACGAAACGAAATTTTAATACAAAAGTTACGAAGATTAATGGACGATCATTATGCGGCAGGTCGCTAAGCTTAGAGGAATCGGATTAATTTCAACGGTGATGACGAAAAAAATTGGCGACAGGAAATACTTCTTACTAAAATTAACCTTTCGTTCCTCGTAATTCCACATTCATAACATAAATCCATAAATCAAAAATAAACATTTCATCGCAGTCGGATCGCATTCAGTATTGACGCCAAGAGAGCATTGAGCGTCGTTGCGAAATATGGTTTTCATTAACATAATGTCAGAAAATTAAACACAATTTTTTCTTTTATATGTCACCGGCTCGCAGCTTAACCGGCTGTGACAACTGTGTAATGATTGATTAAACGCCAAAGAAGAGTGCTCCGTACTGTTACAATCGACTAAAATACGCAATATTAGAATACTAATCCACTCTTTCATACGTATTTTCCATTATACGAATACACAATTTAGTCTCAAGAAGTTTGGTCCTATTCATTGACAGAGTTAGCATGAGACTTGAAAGCACCTTGGACTAAAACTCAACATGCCGATATTTTTTCAGGAATATTTATTAAACATTATTTATACATAAGCAATTATTTATTTTGGAAAAAATGTAAGAGCTCAGTATAAAAGATTCAAAGCCTAAATAAATCTATTAGCCAAAGGTCAACATAAAGGCTTTCTATCAAATATTTTGCAGTTCTAAAGTTTCGATAACCTTCACGTGAAAACTAAATAGTTATTATACATTAAGGGCATATTTTGAATAGTAATGTATAAAAAACGTGTCAAGTGCGAGTCAGACTTGTAACACTGACGGCGGCTTAGTAAGTGTCAAAAAAAAATCCGAAATAAATTAGTCAATCTTCAAGTTTACCTTACAAACCATTAACCTCAATTTTCACGCAGAGCTCAATATTTCACGTTAAGGAGGCAGTAAAAATAACTAACCTGATTTTTTTAACTGCCTATACGGTTCATGAGATCCGGCCTAGTGATAGACAATGACGTCCAGACGGCGGATCCTTAGTTATTCATATTATGATTCCGCTTTACCTTCTAGGCGAAACCCCTAAAAATGGTATATAAATGTACCTTTTTTCCTCACAATCGTTTTTCAAGTATAATAATGTATTATTTTTGGAAGCGAAACCTATTTTCTCACTAATAGGGTGTTCGAAATATTTTATTTCTTTGTTCGGCTAGCGTTATGCCGTTAATTTAAGTTATGTATTTAAAGGTGCTACAGATTTTTGTTGTTTATTTCTGCTATTGTACCTGATTTTGTCTGGAAAGCTATATAAATTTATCATATTTACATACAATGGAACTACTTTTTTTAATACGGGTTTCAATATAATATTACGGGTTGACTTGTTTTGTTAAGGATTCTTGCTGCGGTGTCTACTTCATACAGACCATAGAAGTCTAAATAATAACCTTGTTATTTAGATTTCTATGATACAGACAAAAATTAAAAAAAAAGTCTTTTGAAGTGAAACTTCTTTAGGCGCATGAGGGTAAAATTTTTACAGATGTGACGTCACGCCGGTATGCAATGGAAGTGTCGAAAACGAGAGAGAGAGCGATCGAGACCGATTGAGAGAGAGTAAGACAGGGTGAACGAGCGAGTGAGAAAGATTGAGTAAAAAAGTTAGACAGAGCGAACGTCGTATCACGCACAGTGCTATGGAGTGAGATTTGGAAGAGATCTAAAGTGAGAACGATTGAACAAGAGAGAATACGGGATATCGAGAAATAATACTCGCCATATTGGTTGTGTATTTGTCTGCTTGTGTGGGATTTTACGCACGCCGACTAAAGAAATAAACCAAAAACAAGAAAACATACACACACATACACAGGGATGGCTAAATATTTTGAACAAATCTAATTATCATGTTTTAGAGAAATAATCAAAGTTTAATTATTTTATGGAAATATATTTACGATTCAATTATGAGTTCTATATTTGGCATGATCCAAATATTTATTAACTGAAAGCACCCCCGGGAAATTCCTAGTTAATTAAATCTAAAAATACCTTTTACTCTATGTTTTAACCATAGATTTTAGATTAGGAAATAAATCAGACACCAATTTGCCTGTGTAAAGGAAAATGGTCTGAAAATTGAAGTTGAAGTAAGGTCTTGGAGAAAATGAAGAGGCTCAATTTGCGATTTCAAAAACACTCGAATTATGTACCGACAATAAAGATAGTGACATCATTATAATGTGACCTAGTCTTCGACACAGGCCTCTTTAAATAGATTCGCTTTAAGATCGCCTGGTTTGCTCAGTGCGGGTTGGAGTAATCATTTTCATATAGTGAATGTTATGTTTAAATTTTATGCTGTACCGATTAAATACTTTTTCTTTCTTTCTATTACTTATTACTTTACTTTATTGCACATAAATACACACACTTGGACAATATGTTCTTGGAAAGTTCATGTACAAAGGCGAGCTTAACCCAGAGTTGGGTTCTCTTACAGCAAACCTTAGAGTGATAGAGAGATTTGATAAAGAAGGAAATCAAAACAGCGCAACAGTATTTGAAGAAGAAAAAAAGAAAAATGTAATAATTATAATTAATTATACTAATTTAAAACTACACTAAAATTTCATAGACATAATAAATACATACATACAATGTAAAGATATATACCTATAATAAATAAATACATATATACATACATAAGTAAATACAGGTCATGTTGAAAGGAAATATTCCTTGATTCGTCTCTTGAAAACATCCAACGATGGGCTTTCACGAATAGTGTGAGGCACAGAGTTCCAAAGCCTCACAGCGCGCACGGTGAACGATCTATCATAACGACTCGAAGTATGAGGAGGGACACGCAAGAGAAGAGAAGAAGAAGAACGACAAGGTTTGCCTCTGGGGACTAGGAATTCGAAACGTTCCCGAAGGTAGGTTGGAGAGAGGGGATTGTAAAGAAGAGAGAAGAGAAAAGTGAGAATGTGAGAATCTCGACGCTTTCGAATAGGCAACCACCCCAATCGGCTCCGAAATTCCGATACGTGATCGAATTTCCGGAGGCCGAAAATGAAGCGGATGCACAAATTCTGCAGACGTTCGAGTTTATCAAGAAGTTCCTCAGTCGCATCAAGGAAGCAAACATCGGCGTAGTCCAATAAGGGAAGAAGAAGTGACTTAGCAAGAGTAATTTTAGTTTGAAACGGCAGGAACTTTTGGAGACGTTTAAGAGAATGAAATGAGCTAAACACTCTCCTGCTTACTTCCGCAACATGTTTGCCCCACGATAAGTTACAGTCCATCAGGACACCCAGATTTTTTACGTGTGACGAGTATGCTATGGTGACGTTATCAAATAAAACTGGGGGAGGAGACTGTTGGTTAATTAAATTTATGAAATAATTGCCACCAATAATGAGAGCTTGTGATTTCAGTGGATTGACTAGTAGTCCAAAACTTTTAGCCCATTGATTTATGGTGTCAAGGTCATTATTAATGGCATCAGTTGCACTGCGAATATCTTCACGTTTGAAGTGTTTGTAAATCTGCAAGTCGTCTGCATAAAGATGGTAGTGTGAAGTTAGAGATTTAGTGATAGTGTTAATAAAAATGGAGAAGAGTAAAGGAGAGAGAACACCACCCTGAGGAACACCCGCAGCAAGGTCACACCAATCAGAGGAGCTCTCATCACAGTGGACCGACTGTGAGCGACCTCGAAGATAAGAATTAAACCATGCAGTTACAGAAGGAGCCATATTAAGTGAGGATAGAATACCTAAGAGGATGTCAAAATCAACCGAGTTTCTATCCCAATCTATGGGATCAAGATTCCCTAATTATGTCTTGATTCACCGTTTGTCATAGAATATACTAGCTGAACCAGCAAATGTTGTTTTGCCTAATAAATTATTTCTATTTGTATGTATTTTTAATGACATATTATAAAAAAATCAAGCCGTTTCGGAGGGGTACGGTCACTAACATCGTGACATGGAAATTTTATATATTAGAAGATTACATTTAACTTTCGCATTGATACTTGTCTGCTTTGGGATCGTACCTACAATCTTCTGCACTCACACCTGAACATAAAACCGCAAGGCTACCACAAAAGCCGCAGTAACTAAAGTAAATTACTTTATTTTTTAACTTTACCAGAAAATCTGTTTTGGAACAGCTTACACTAATAGGTTTTACAAACAAGTAGAATAAACATTTCAAAAATATCTTTCTAGATTAAGTCTGCGAAACAAAATTTGATATGATATCAAAATTTGAATAAAATTGCGATTTACAAAATTACACCTTAACAACTTGTAATATGATCATTTATTGTTTGTTACTTGATATTTATGTACATATTAACAGGCTTGCTATACCTTTTTGATATTAGTAGAGACACAGATATGAATACAGATTTTTCTCAGGTACAAGCAGACAAGTGTGAGTCAGACTCTCGAAATTCCGTGGGGTTCCGCAGCAATATTTAAAAAATATACAAATATGGCAGATAGACAGCGGAACCACAGTAATAAAGTTCTGTTTTTACTTAGGTTCCGAACACTAAAAATTAAGGTAGCAACTAGTCTCATAACTCTCTTCTCTCGCATTATTATGTTATGTTTGAAAAGTATTGTTCCATTTACTCTTAAATGAGACATTACTTGCACTGTGAGTTCTTAAAGTTTAAGCTTAAAGCTGGACTGTTGATAGTGTGGAAGGGAGACGACAAACTACAGATAGCGGCTTCTCGCTCCCACAACTGATTTACCCAACTTCAAGAATTCACAGTGCGTCTACAAATCTTGCAGGTTTTTCTATACCCGTTGGTATTTTACTAGGCATTGTGTTCTGAAATATAAAACATAAATAAATATTTTAAACATTGTATATTTTTCTTTGCAGATTGGTTGGCGGACTACAAACGCGTGGTTGGCGGGCAACCTGGCTTGCAAGTTCTTCTTAGTTCTACGAGCGTTTGGCCTCTACCTGTCGTCAAATGTGCTTGTGTGTATATCACTTGACAGGTAAGGCACCTGTTCTCTAGTACCAGATGACTTACCACGAGCTTAAAGTTTTTTTTTTAATCACACTCTTTCGCTGAGTAATTTAATCCTTGTGAGTTTCACAAACGTTCAAATCACATACACAAATGCTGATTACTAGCCCACGGTACTTTGAGCATAGTTTAATATTTCCTCGTGTGATAACTAGTTTTCCAATGAGTCCTAATCATAAATCTTGCCCTTAAACGTGAAGAGGTAACGTGTATAAAAACTTTCGTCTTTCGTCAATGTTTTAGATCTAGAACTATTTTAATAACCCTACACAATTTTTGATTACCCAACAACCTATATACAAATACGTCAACCACTCAATCAATCAAAGTCATCAAAATTTTGTACAAATAATGAACCAATTACAATAGTATCACTCACTTGCAAATTTCGGTGTTTGCCATCAAAGGCCCAGGAGAATCAAACTAAGATACAAATCAAAAACTGCTGCCAGCTGTTGCACTGAACTTTGATAACTCCATTATCATTCTCGTTCACATAATAGGTTTCGAACTACTATTAACTGGTTACCCAAACTTTGTTCGTGGATTTCAAATATTCAAGCGTATGTTCCAAGTTTCAAATAGATAAACACGGATAGATTTAGGCAGATACGTCTAGTTTGTCAAACTAATTTCAACTCTTTGGCTTGTATTTAAAGTTGGATTTCCTATGTCTGAATTTAGAGCATTCATGTTTTATACCTTACGGGTAATACGTGCATTTTCCAGTGTGTTGGGTTTAGTGGCTTCTGATTAGCAAACTCCATTTAACGTAAGAGATTCCAAAGTCATTGAACAGGGAAAACAGGTGGGATAACAGTTTATAATGCATAAACAACATAATTGAATAACTACAAACATCAATGTTCAAGTCTCAACGCCGCCAGCTATCTTAATTGCTCACATTCTCATAAACATACTATAAATCATTAAAAAGTGGGAGCGGGCTGGTCATGTGAATGCGGGGAATGTAGCCAAAGGCGGTATGTGAGCCTAGTCATATATGCAGAGCGCTCGTGGCTAGAAAACGCGACAGATAGAGGGCTATTCAAGAAAAATTTAGAACCAGCAGTGGGGTCTGACACAGGCTATAAAAAAAACCATCTTCAGACTTCCATCCTTTTAGTGTTATTAAGGTTTAAGCAGAATAAACAGTCCACTTGTTTTTTTTATACTTCGTTTTCTTTCAAGCATAATACAGAAACATTCGACTCACAACACAAAACAATAAAACGTGTCTCCAACGTAAAACACACCAACGAAATATAATATCCACCCACTCACAAAATGTAATAAGTTTTCCATATAGCTCCATGTCTTTAAAACATTGTTTGTCGAAATAGTATATTTGTAGCAATATGAAACAATATGACAATGTCCTTCGTTATTTGCTTATCTGGAGATCTCTTATTAGGTACAATCGCCTACAAAAGCCGTAATGATATTAAAATATAAATCGAAAAAGTTTGTTACACAACTCCAATATTAAGGTATTTTTTTTTAAATTCTGTTTATACACTTCTATTGCCGTCTGTACATTTACAGATATATAAACTTAGAATTTATTTACTCTTAGATTAAACCAAGGATTGTTTACTAAAGTCAATATCCTCGCAGATTCAATGACTCCACAGTTTCTAACTGTCAACAAAAACACCAGTCATTGCAAGTGAAGGCAAAAAACAATGCTTAATTATAGTCCCCTTTAAACTTGTTCTGAAAATGACATTACTTTAATTAGCTTTTCAGTAGTGGGTCTTACTTGGAAGGTGAATCTTAATTGCAACCTCTTTTAATGTATTCTGTGTAGTTTTCTCTCTTAATGCTGCGATATTGTAACTAACATTTAAATACAAGAAAATACGATTTTTCAAAAACAGACTTTAAGAACAAATCCTCAAGTTAAATAAATAAAATAAATAATAATAAATAAACAGTATTTAACTGGTCCACATAACTTATCATAATATAATAGCTTAATTGTTCATGCACACATTCTTGCAATAGTTTTGTATCTACTTTGGATTCATCATGTCCGTTCTCCCATAGAGTGGAGATGAATGATCCCTAGTAGATACCCCATCACATATTAGATTAAAATTCTCAACAAGGCCTCTACATGTTGGACCTGTGTCCCCGTGCAAGCCTTTAAAAAGGACCGGGTCTCTTCACATGAAGTGATCCCGTGACTATAAAGAGATACAAATAATAAACAGTATTAAAATACTTATGCTTTTTATGACAAGGAACAGAGTTGTTATTGCGAAAGTAGACAATAGTATTTGATTGAAAATCACAATATAAATCTGTGTAGTCTGTCAGAGAAATTTCCAAAAAATTCAAGACATATTTTTTGTTTTATCTCATCATTAAAAAGTGAGGAAGATTAAAAGTACTTAAGATGATGAAGTATATAATTATTATTATTTTTTAGTAGCATCAGTAGCATCACTTGTTAGTAAAAAACGTACTGGTAAGTGATTTCTTTATTTACGAGATAAAAGAAAAAACACGTATCCAATATGTTTTGGAAATCTGTTTGACGGTCGAAACTGTTTTTTCTAGTCAAATAGCCTATTGACCAAAAGATTATAGAAAACAAATCAAGCATTTAATCTTCAAAGCGTTATATCGTTTTAAACGTATGGTAGCCATACATTTTCTTTCCGAAACTATTGTAACAAGCCAGTCTATTCAAAAACTTCTTGACGTTTACCACGAAACTTTTTCATTTTATGGCTGTTTTGAACTTCTCAACATCCATTGACGCTTCTTAACAAGTTTGGATTGCCCATTGTTTTCTATTGTTGCGATGGATATTAAACACAACTTGTAACGGTAGGAAGCCGACAGCGTTATTAAGTTTTGAAGGTTGCGAGTCATTTTGACGTGGGAGGATAAGTGGATTGTAGAAGGTAATATCCGAAGGCATATTAAGGATGATTTGAGACATACATAAGTTTGAAATATTTGTATTTCAATAGTTAAAACTGGACAGAGGTAGATGAAGTAGAATACTGTAGGTAGCTCCTATGCATAAAAATTTGCAACACACAGTTACTACCTAATTGGCTTCGTGTTGCTATGTCTTATTTGTGTAAATTGCGCCTGACCAAATAATTTTGAGGCGTGTTATATTCTTCTCACTGTAAATGAGGTGCTAAGGCAGCTAGTTTCTAAAAGGGTATTTTCCTTCCCTCGATCTACGATGTCGGCTTAAAGTAAAAAAGTAACCCAATCTTACACGCATTTTCAAATCATTGAATTTCCTATTTCAAATCGGTATTGAAAGTAATTATCACCTTATAATGTAAAAATGGTATCCCACAACTTATAACCTGACTAACATAACTTTAATACAATACATGAGTCCCTTCTTCGTTTTCAACATGTCAATATTTACGTCCATCGCAATATCAGTTGAATAGTTATTAAGATCCTCATTTACTTGTACATTCATCAGCCTTCGTACTAGCCTTTTGCTGTATTATCTTCAACTTAGTTTATAATACGGGTAAGTCTCGTTATAACATTGACTGGCAGATGAAAAGCGGTATTAATGAAAGGCTTGATATTTTGACGGAAAGGTTTATTTGTATCAAAACTGACATTTATTTTTTTAATGGTACGTCCTACATGAATGTTGTGGGAGGACATACTTTGACATAATTATGTCCCCTTGAGCATGTGACCTTTTATTCCAACAACATATACACACATACGAACACATCCTATTAATAATAAAAATGTAAAACTAGTATGTAGTAGTAAGTTGTATGTATGGCTCTTTTTATTTCTACCTTTATTATAGCTGTTTGTTACTCTTTTACGCAAAAACGACTGAATGTATTTAGACAAAACTTGGTACACAGATAGTTTATAACCAGGATTAACGCATAGGATTGTATTTATCCCGATTGTACTCGATATGTAGCGGGTGGGCAACGTGGTAATCGCAAAAAAAGCAAACATTGTAACCATAGCAACTGTCAAAATGCCGTTGTTATGGTGATAACATTTTGATGTTAATGTGAACATGTATAGTAAGTTTCCCCTTAAAACGCGGGTTACACCGCTTGGGCAAAGCTAGTGAATAATAAATATCGTTGTTTGTTGTTATATCATTGTTTTTTTGTCCACAGGTTCTTCGCAATACTCTATCCACTTAGACTGCCTATAGCAAGAAAGAGAAGTAAAATGATGCTCTATCTCGCATGGATCATGGCTCTACTCTGCAGCTTACCACAGGTAAATAATATCTTACATCTAACAGAAGATTTCGAGTTACCTTTTAGGTAAAAAAACACAGAAATTATCAGAATACACGAATAAAGTGAACATACACTTATCCGATCCAAACCAATTGATGTCAATTAGGGCTCGCACGTAACCACACCAGGATAAACGATCACATCGAAGTTATCGTTTAGTTTCCATTTCCTTTAGTATCGCACTGTATTTCGTACTACATGTGAATTATAAAGGAGATCCTTTATAACGAAGTTTAAAAATTTCAAACACTAAATTTTTGACGTAATCCTACTGATATTTGTCCCTCTTTCCCGCAAAAACCACTGAACGGATTTTGACAATACTTTTTACACAGGTAGTTTATATCCTGGATTATTACATTGAATATTTTTATCCCGATTTTATATTCCCGTGGGAACATTTACGATTTGTGGCGGGCGGGTCCGCGGGTACCAGCTAGTTTAAAAGTCGCGTGTTGCTCTGTCATACGCTACTGATAGCGAGTGCATCGCTAGAGTCGACCGCAAAAGCCGCGCTGAAAGCTGATGTTATCTCGGATACGTCTAGGATTTTCGTTATTTAGGATTTCTACGTTTCTCTCGGTTTCACAAGATTTGAAATGTGTGTGCGAGGTTTCACGAGATGTCTTTAGCAGAATAAGACTGATAGTATTTTATAGTTTTGTACATTATTAAATAACTTCTGAAATCTATTGAACTAGGTTTTTTATCTCAAGCATACTTGTACAGTTTAACGAAGAATAAGTATGTAGCAAAATATTTCATATTGCACATTATGTATGCTTAATTAGGATATATATATTACCTTACCTTTATTTATAGGCACACCTACCTCTTGATATCTCTGCATCACCCCATGGTTGACTGGTAGAGAATGCCTCAGGCATTAAGTCCGCCATTGTACATTTAATGTATAGACGTGTAAATAAATAAATAAATAAAATATGAATGCTTTATTAATTTTAGTACTCATATTTAAAGTATTATTTGTCTGTTATATCTGCACGTTTTTACAAAGGCGTTTATATTAACTAAACTAGTACTGGCGGCCTTACGATTCTAGCTTTTTAGCTCTCAAATACTAACTACTCGGCAAACTTCGTACCGCTTAATAATAAAAAAATAGACAAATTAATAATTTGGATTAATCTGCATACCTGCTGTTAGGAGTTAAACTGGTTGACCGAATATGGAACAGTATACTGCGTTCCAAATCACAAATCGCTGACGTTGATCTGAAAGCTATCTAATGTAACCACAATTAATGCAATAAAGATTTATTATTATTATTTCCTTTATTTCATTTAAATACATATAAATTACATTTTTAAATATATATAAAAAACAACATACATTTAAAAATATAAAAAATAGTGTCCAACCGGCAACGGGAACAGGGCCCAAGCTGCCGGTGGTCAGGGCTCCAGAGAGAGGAACCTCCTCACGATGCGCGCCGTGTCCAGAAGTACCGCTTTCTGAATCAAACCCTTGACCCAGACGCCCAACGAGAGCCTCCGAAGATGTTGATCGAGGCTCTTGGCTATCAAGCCATTGGCACTTACTTATTATTATTATTATTAAGCTGCCCATTTAAAATGGGAATGGGCCGGCCACGTTTGTCGCTTGCCCGATAACTCCTGGGCCAAAGTCTGTACTCTCTGGGTTCCATAAAACATAAAACGGCGACGAGGACAGCCTCGAATGAGGTGGCGCGACGAACTGGATGCGTACCACAAACAGTGGATGGCAAAAGCAATAGACCGAACAGAGTGGAAGAATCTAAGGGAGGCCTTTGCCCTGCAGTGGCAAAGTAACGGCTGAAAAAAAAACTGCATACCGCGTGTAAATTTGGTTTAAATCGGTTTAGTAGTTTATGAGTCCATCGCGGACAAACAACATGTCACGTTATTTATACATATTAAAACTAGCTGACCCAGCAAACGTTGTTTTGCCGAATATGTTTTTTTCCTAGTTGTATGTACTTTTTAGAGACACATTATAAAAAAATAAAAACAAAAAATTTCGACCAAATAATAAAAAAGTAACTTTTAGTGTGGGCAACCCTTAACACTTAGAGGTATGAAAAATAGATGTTGTTCTATTCTCAGACCTACCCAATATGTATACAATATTTCATAAAATCGGTCCAACCGTTTCGGACGTACGTTTCACGATGTTAGTACGGTAACTAACATCGTGACACGGGAATTTTATATATTAGAAGAAGAAGATAAAGTTAACAACAGATAACAGTTTCGAATATCCTTTAATTTATAAACGATAATATATTATCTAGCTATCGCGTTACCAACTAAAAGCCTGCGGACGTTTAATTAACGTCTAGCTATTTAATTAGCGTCAGAACTGTTTGAATTCAGTGACGCTAATTACGCGTCCGTAGCAATCATAATTATTGCTACTAGTTGTTATGGTGTCAATTAAGAAATGTATTGTTGAAAGGGTACTGGGGGAAACCTAGACAACTAGGGAATATATAAGATTAAAGTAGTATCATCAATAAATAATTTCTACAATTTTTTGTTGAAGAAGAGATTATTTTTTTCAATTCACAAAGCAACCAGTCCGACTCACGGCGTTCGGTTCAAATAGGCTTGAGGAAAAAATGGTTAAGAACCATAAATTAACTTAATGTTTAATTAAAAAATACATCCACATATCCATCTCGGTTTTTGAGATATAGCCTGGTAACATACGGACAGACAGGGGTGCCTATTAATAGGCCTCTGTTTGTACCCTATGGTTCGGAACCCTAAAAAAGAGTAAACATTCTTGAAATACGAATGTTTTCCTCAGGTTTTGCAATTTTTGTCACATTAAGTTCATTATTAAGATTTCGAGTTATTCTATTTCTTGGCAGAAACAGGGTATTTAGCTACAGGTCTTAGACTTACTTTTATTTTTATGATGAAAATATTTCTACCTATCCCTTAGTAGAAATATTTTAGCATAAAGTATTTTCTTCAGACGTAGGAGCATGTATGCACGCCTATATTCGAAAAGAAAAAAATCTTGTCATCTTAATTAAGATTCCTCACATTTCAATGAAAATCCTAAAATTGAAAGTGCAAATGAAATTCAACTTTAATATAAAATCCGAAAGTTTAAAATTGGTTGCGACGGGTTGTCATACGTGGAAAATTACGTAATAAGGTTTTCAAAGTGTGAACTATTAGTGTAGCTCACACGAACATGAAGTATTACGAGAATGTGAATTATTTTGAGTGGTGCAATTAATAGTTAAGTAAATAAACAGATTTGGTTGAACATGTTGCAGGTTCATTTCTTGGAAAGTGGTAGTGTCAATTTAAGTAAGTCACTACGCTAAATCAATATGAGGCGACATACCTTCGGTTCGATCTCGACACAGGATAAGCTCACGACGACGACCTCCATGGTCGAGTGGCGTACGCACCGGTTTCAAGGTGTCGCTAGCTCTTAGGTCCCGGGTTCGATCCTCCCTCGGGTCAATGTAAAAATTCACATTTCTACTTTGTCTCGGGTCTGGGTGTTTGTGGTACCTTCTTTGTATCTGAATTCCATAACACAAGTGCTTTAGCAACTTACTTTGGGTCCAAAACAATGTATGTGTTGTTGTCCGCAATTATAAAAAAAAATGTGTAATTAAATGCTTGTTTTGGGTCTGGGAACCTGGTACATGTGACGTTTATGAAATCCCCAATGACCATATTAGTCAGATAATACGAGATTTGTTTTTTAAATTGAAATTTCTAGGAGGCAATTCTGTTAAAATATGGATTCCATAAGTAAATATCAAATCCTGAAGCCACTTTAGTATTTCGATAAAAACTATATTGAGCAGAAAACGCTGCTGAACTTGTAAAATATATTATATGTACAACACTTGATGCTGTCTTAATCAAACGTAATAGAATCAAACGGGCGAATCGAACTAATTAATCTTCCAACTGCCGTAGACGTATATTTTTAGTAAGATAGACTACTCTTCAAGTGAAGTTCTCTTAAGACAATAAATTTGGTCCCGAACAAGGCCAAACCATTACTTTCTGTCTAAAACGTAACAAATGAACGCTGACTACGTTTCTCGCTGACTTGCGGAAAAAATGATAGGAAATTTAAAGTATTTTTTCGAACTCCGTCAGCTTTGCTAGCTGTTGACCGCTACAAATCATAATCCCACAGGAACATAAAATCGGGATAAAAACTATTATTTGTCTAAGTCCTGGTTATAAACGATATGTGTATTAAGTTTGCTCTAATTCTGTTCAGTAGTTTGTATGTGAAAGAGGAACAAACATCCGCACATTCAAACCTTAAAGTTTATCATATTGTAAGATTTATTTTTACATTTCCTTCACCTGTAAGTTATATATGAACACTAGCTGACCCAGCAAACGTTGTTTTGACTAAGAAATTATTTCTAGGTGTATGTATTTTTTAATGCCACATTATAAAGCAAATAAAAACACTACAATTTCGTCCAAAAAACAAAATATTTTTTTTTAAGTGTAAGCAACCCTTATCACTTTTTCGATTCTCAGACCTACTGAATACGCATATAAAATTTGGTAATAATCGGTAAAGTAGTTTCGGAGGAGTATGGTAACTAACATCGTGACACGGGAATTTTATACACTGTGATTTTTTTGTCGTGTTACAAAAGCAGCCCAGTTCATGTATCCAATGAATAGAACACGTTCATGATAAAAAAATAGGTTTTTATGAGATTTGAATAAATTTAAAATGCAATTTTTATTCAATATTATTATGCAATTCGTAGTTTTTTAGAAAAACAGTTCTTGTTTAATTTTTCTTCGTACTTATTATTTTAGTTGATGATAAAAAAAACTGGGCTGTTTTTGTAAGACGACTAAAAAAACACCGTGTATATTAGAAAATTAGACTGTTACTTTCTTTTTGCGGAACAGCAAAGTTAAATGTTATCCAATCTCAGTCATCATCACTAGATTCAATATAGGTTCTATTTATCACTTCACCTTTTTTTCACTTCTAGAAACCGGTTTATCACGTATGATTGATCTACTTTCACAATTCATGACACTTCAATAAAATACTAACATAAACCTATCTTCTAGACCGATTTCAAGCTATATTTTTCTAAGAAAATGTAATTCTGTACCTAAAAATATAAAAAGTCTTGTAGATATTTATAAATATGCTTCTAATATTTCTTATCAGCTCACTGCTTCTATGAACCGCATTTAAATATAGGAATATGTTTCAAAATTCTTTGCAAATTATATTCAATTCTATAAAAATGTTCTGATAAATTTATAGATGTTTCCTTTTGAACTATGTTTTCTTCATCTCCGAGAATAAGATTCTTAGATAATGTAAGAACAGAGTTTAGAAATTGAGGTTCCTGCAAATGAGAAAAATCCAGTTTTACGATGAGTAATCCGTAGTGTAAGGTCATACGTGCTGCTACGAAAGCGTAGCAGTTGTACGTAGCGACGATTGAATCAATATGCCGTGTCTGACACGTTTAAAGGTTTAAAGGTTTCTTTTATACTTATTAAATTAAAAGAAACATTTTGAAGTAGTTACTTGTTTACTGAGTAACAAAACACAAATACGGTCCCTGAGTAGTCAAATATGACAAAGTAATAAAAAACACTTGTTTATCCATAATATTATGTATGTAAACAAAAGCAAATATGACATTGAAATATCCAATTTCAATAAACTCCAATATCTCATAAAAACGAATGTTATAATCCAATTGAGCTCAAGACCAGTGGAGGGAAAAACAAGGACAAACCTTGTCCCTATTTGACTTGAATAGGCTCCTGTAAACGTATTACTTGTAGACATCGTTAATAGTAATAATATTAGCGTGGGATATTGTTCGGTAAGATGACAAACAAACATGAAGTGAAAGTGTGTCAACATGTCAAGTTCATTGTGTTTGGGCTTGATGGAGGTGTCTACAGGCCTTCCAGTAACCTCAGAGAAGGCGACGACAATTTTCGATTTCTGCCGTCAGTAGAGACCCTCAGGAAATAATCCTTGTTAGTCTTCTTAGAGAAGGGCTTTTAACAAACATAGCACACTGGTATTTGGTTTGTTCTTGGACAGAAAACCTCACTTTGTGCGAATTTAGACTGCGTGAGGTAGAAGTCAGAATTTCCCTGTTTTATAAATGCCCATACACACTGCACTATCAAAAACACGTGATAAATTTGTTCACCTTAGCTTATAAAGCTTACCAAGCGGAAAGTCACAATAAACGACCAAAAGGTAAGAAGTCTTCTATTTAAAACAGAGCGAAGAGGGCTTAAAAATCTCAAGGAACTTAGCTAAAATAGCCAACTAAAGTTTCATCATCGGGGATAAAAGAAAAAGGCATCCAGTTTTAGAAAACTGCGTTGTTCATAGGAATCAATTAAACCGTACAAAATCATTCCACGAAGTCGGCATCGGTTGGCTATTATGCTCTCGAGTGGGGGTTGAGAGGATTGATTTTTTTCTAGTAAATATTGATCCCACCAAAAACATTAAATGTAAAAAAATGCCAAGTCTCTCGATGCAGTCTTTCCATCGTAAAAAGTTTTGAGATCTCATAGAAGCCAAGTCCTATTCAAAATATTTTGTAGTTATAAATCAACATTTAGTAATTGTATCAATAGTTTTCTTTATATTATAATTATAGTGACTTGGCAATGAGCACAAGAAGAAACAAATAAAACGGCATATTTGTAGAAGTTGAAAGTTACACACACCGCATGCGTAAACATTAATATCACAAAATTAATTTTCTTTTGGTTTATCCGTGTCGTCCCAACCGAATTTCGGCAACGGCAGTCAGTCTTAGTGTACTCTCGATTCATTTACTTTCATAAAGCGATGGCCCGTAAGGTATTCTTAATTATTGTATTGGAGCATGTAGTCGGTAGTGACCATCATGATTCACACATAACAAATAATCTGATCACTGGTCTCGTCAGTAACATTTGCACATAATTCCAGGCATCAAGCAGCTTTTAATTTGTGCTCATTGCCAAGTCACTATAATTATAATATAAAGAAAACTATTGATACAATTACTAAATGTTGATTTATAACTACAAAATATTTTGAATAGGACTTGGCTTCTATGAGATCTCAAAACTTTTTACGATGGAAAGACTGCATCGAGAGACTTGGCATTTTTTTACATTTAATGTTTTTGGTGGGATCTCATTTATTTTTTGTAAGTGTATTTCTTTCTTTTTTTTTAGGTGTCATAATTTCTAGGACTTCAGCTACTGCTTTGCTTAGAACCCATTCTCTATCTCTATCTCTTTTGTTTCTTCTCTGAGACTTCGTTACTTCTAATGTAAACAAGCTTAAACTTATATATATATGCATATATATATCTACTAACTTACAAACTATAGCTAAACTAAACTAAATAACACGTAAAGTTCTCCGAATATCAATTATCACTACAATATTTTTTAGTTTCGAAATGGTTTTTCATAGACAGGTGGCGCTATCAAATGAAAATTATCGAATTATTCTGAAGTACTACTTAGACTGCGCTTTGTAACGAAACCATAGCGCGATTCAGACACGTACAACGCCATCTATCGAGCGCGCATACAATATTTATCGCAATACAATGGAGTTTTAGCTTTATTAATTTAATGAATTATGAATTTTATGTATTAATTTGTATTAATGATAGTCTGTGTATTACATTTATATTATTCTTTTCTATTCTATGTATGTATTCATCCAATTGAATAGGTACTTAAACAACGAACAAAGTTAACAATGCAGTCAAAATCCATACATAATGTTCTTGCCAAACCGCAAATATAAAATTGTTTTCTATGGCATATTATTTTTTAATGTTTTTATAATTTTTCCTTTATATGTGGCTAAGGACCTATCTTGGTGCAAAATTTGAAGTTTCTAAGTCTGCTAGAAGTACCTTAGATTTTTGATGATCTGTCAGTGAGTCAGTGAGTCAGTGAGTCAGTGAGTCAGTGAGTCAGTGAGTGACAAAATGGTGTAACTTTGATCGACCGTAACTCCTAAACCATTAATTCAATTGGCATGTAATTTCGAACTTAAGCTTGTTCTAATGCCTACTATTATTCCCCGAAAAGCTAAACTCCTAGCTTTGTCCACGTCGAAGATACAGGGGGGGCGAAACAGCCGCGAATCGCTTCGAGAAAAGATGGTACGGCCGTGCCCGTTTTGCTCGAGACTTGGCAGGGGCACTGCCGTGCCCTCAGATTTATTTTGGTGTTTTCCATCAAAATAAACGTATTATTCTTGACTTATATTTCAACTTGTGTTAATGCTCTAGTGATATACGTACACGTACTTATGCATTTTCTAGAGAGCAGCTTTCTAAATTTTTGGATGATCATTTGACCTTAAGCAAAACTGGGAAGGTATTTTTATAGTGCTTGCAACCTACATTTTTGTTTAGGCTATTTTTATTCATCTCTTACCGTTTTGCTGAAACGAAAAAAGATCCGCTTTGGGAAATGTGATCTTATTCTTTTCCAGATTTGGTTGCGCTGTTTTCCTTCAGATTTTATTTGTTGTAGTACTTTAGCATCGAGTTAACGCTTTTGGGATATTTTACTGGACTTTTCATTCCGAGTCATATTTTTTTATTTGAAATAACAAGCCAAATCAATAAAAATTAAAGTAGATCAAGAGATCGTGAAAGAAACATTCCATCGACAGCTAAAGAAATCTAAGAAATTTTCGAAACTTCTCGTAGAACCAAAAGATTCAAATAGTATCTTTTTACAGTATCTACTAGTAAGAGTAAACAAAGCATTTTTTGTATAATTGATTTATATCCTTTCGCCTTAAATCTTCACTAATATTCTTATTCGGGTTTTACATTAGTTTTGACACATTAGTTTTTTAGCTGACGAAGCTGTTAAGTACGTTTTTTTATACTATTTTGTTTACATTTATGTGAATGTAATTCAAAGTATTATTCATATGTATTTTCATTTCATTTCGAGACCAGGATTTTTCTTAAACTTAGATAGCTTCAGTCAACGGCTTAACATGCCTTCGACCAAAAACAATTGTAATCCACGTCAACGAAAGGAAAAAAAACGAAGCTCTGACGAATTCCGATAGCTTTTCGGACATTTCGGAATTCCCAGTAAAATGTCGGAAAAGCAGAAAAACTTTCGGAATGCAGCCACCCCATTCAGAATGTTGGTAGGCCTGTCAGTAGCCACCTTAATCCGAAGCACAAAAGCCCAGAAATTACCAGCGCGTACCAGTTTTCAGGGATCCCTCAAAATGAACAGTTGCCGACCGCTATTATTAAATCGGCTTACTTCAATTTAGCCCTTCTGACGTAAAATGATTTTGGTCCTAGAAGATGTCTTTTGAATATAATTTTATTTTTTAACGCCTAAAGAATATTGTGAATTAACAAAGTGCTTTGTAGGGGATTGTTTGGTACTTAAAGTCGTTTTTCCACTGGATTTGAACACAAATATAGAAGCACTTCAATATTTGTCGAGGTATTTATGTCAATCATGTATGTTATATTAATCAAACCAGCACGTGTAATACTAGTACTAGGGATAAACTTTGTACTATTAACATAATACTGCCCGCAAAGTGACACGCGTTTTCGAGGCTCACAATAGTCAAACTTTAATGTCATATTACACTAATATTATAAATGCTAAAATGTATGAATACCTGTGTAAATATTTATAACCGTGAACGATCCAAACGGCTAAACCGATTTCGATTAAATTAGGTTGGGACGTACCTGAAACCTAGGATACAAGGGCTACAATCGATAGTTAATCGTATCTGATATTAAGACTGGGTTGTATCGTGCAAATCATTCAAATATTTTTAACGATACGAAAACATATATTTCTTTTCTCTGTACACCACAGACATAACCAATATTTGCTTGTGTTGTACAAACATTAATCTCATGCAAAACCTTTGAATCTCGAAACTAATATACGTTAGACAGACGGAATTTTAAAGCAGAAATCCTTAATGAAAACTGGGGTATTGATTAAAAGTTAGCACGAACCTCATTGGAAACATGTTCGTCTTACTAATTCGAGGAATTCAGACTGGTTACACAGCTGTCTAGAATTATTGTATGGGGCTCTCGTGATCTGGCTTGTAAAGATATTTCGGATGGCTTATAATGTAGGCATAGCATATCTTTCTCCATTTTTTAGGTGCTTAGCAAATGAGAATAATTTTTGTGTGACTTTTTGTCTAAAAACGCAGACTAAAAACAAATTTATGACAAGAAAAATCAACAAAAAAAAATCCATTTATTCAAAATAGGCTACAAGGTAGCACTTATTGAACGTCAAAATATACAGACAGCTCCCCGTATCGCCCACCCTTCACCGCTTCCTAAGTGCTCTAGCTGTGAAGAAGAAACGGCAAACGACAAGATTAAAAAAATACCAAAAGACTACTACACATCGGTCGTTTATTTTTTAATAAGTTTTTTGTAAAAATACGCTCTAAAATCGTTTATCTTTTTTAAGTATCTTGACTATTGCACAGAGTACAGATATTCATTTACAAGTTCATTTTGTTTTCAAAAAATACACCTTACCATGAAAATTCCTTTTCCCCTTTTGTGTCTATCCCTCTCGTTGCTTTCTACCTAAGACCAAATAAATGGACAAAGAACGAATTATGCATATGTGCAGCACTGCAAAAGAAAATCCAGTGTGAACAAAGGAATTTTTGTCTTGTGAAAAAATTCTGGTCTTTTTACATAAATAATTATAATTAGCTAGCATTCCCGACAAGTCCAAGGCAGAAATTTAAAATAAAGAATGAAGAAATGAGCTAGCTATTTCATAGTTACCATTGACGCAAGATACAAGTATTATATTTTTTGTTCCTTTGTATAATTTGAAATGTTTACGTTACTAAATTATGAAACGTTTTACTCACGCGTATTTATCGGGATCGATCCGCTTCAGCTCATGAAAGAATCAATAGTTACTAAAAACATGTTTACACTATATATTAATTAATAGTGTTGTAGTATTATTGAACGGAGTATTTTAAAGTTTAGTTAGCATATCTGTCGCAAGCAGACCGTTTACGACCAAGGCCAAAGGGTATTTAGGGCTCGCATCAATTTTCCGTTTTTATAATTTAATAGAAACATATAACCGGTAAGTTTAAAAGTTAATAAATAGAATGTATACTCGTTGACTGTAAATCTATACCCGAACAATGAATTTCCTTGTGAAAGTTTCAAAAAGGAAGATCAATAAAAAAAGGTTTTTTAACCATACAACGTGGCAATGCAGCCAGCCTTCTGGGCACGTTTCCCGACTTTGGCAGGGATGAGGATGTCTTTTTTGACGCTTTGTATATAATGTATACTTTTCTTTTTATATTGATATAGCTTTAAAAATTTAAATATTAGTTTATTTTAATTTATTATAAAAAAGGTGATTTTTCAAATAAATATAAAACAATTTGCTCTTTGTCTTTTCAATCAGAAGCTCAAAGACTATCCAAATATTGGCATTGCTCTACAGAGCGTCAAGACTGTTCGACTGTACAGACTGATAGCCCTCTATTTGCTTTCCCACTACATACTCACATGCATGCAAACATATCTACAAACATTCATAAACACAACTCGCTCTCATAGACGAACATTGATCATGTGATTTGCCCCATGGTGGGCGCCAATAGCTTCGCAGTAAATGTCAAAAATGGCAGAATTTTCAGAGGAGTAGGTACCTTGAAATTTACCACCTTATTAAGTAATATCATTGGCGTGGAAGCGTGATAACGCACGGCCTCTTCAACCGAATAATATTAATATTTTTGTTCTTTTTTATATAAATAAAAGGATTCCCCAATTAAGGAATTTATGCTTTATCTTTTTGGTCGCAGGGATTTTCACAAACATTCAATTCACATGCACAAAGACACCCAGACTGAGGACAAACATTAGTGAATCACACAACTGCTTGTCCTACGCAAGGATCCAGCCTAAGGAGTTTCACAAATATATGATTCACACTCTCAAAGATACTTAGCCCTCGACACGTCGCGCTCTGTGGATTTGGCGTGGTGACCTCAACCACTCAGCCATCCGTGCAGTCAAAAATATTGTTTTAAGACGTGGCGTTAGATCCTCTGTATTTTTTTGTTGCCAGAAACTAGCACGAAACAGTCTTCATCATGTCTTTTTATCATGATAAATTCTTTATCATTCTATTCAACATTCTACAGAGCTACTCCGGAAATAAATCCTCCATTCAAAGTCAGCTTTAGGTATTTATAGCTCCTCAGACAATTCTATGGGATTTTAAAGAGGGTCAGGTTTCTGCTAAATTGTGAGAGTACAACATATAAATCACATTCCATCCCTCAGGGAAAACAAACTTCATTGTTTATAAATACAAACAAACAACCTCAGTTAAATTATTAAAAAGTTAAAGAAAATAAATAACAAAACTTAATGTCGCCATTTTCTTATTTTTTTATGATTGCTTTTGTACCTGACTTACAGCGATCCTAAATAATTTTAAACAATAACTTAGTATTGAGACTGAGAAAAGTAGCTTTAACCTCAGAACTATCTGAAAACCAATATTATTCATAGTGTAAGCATTTATGGCAGATCGTAATTGTGGTTGTTTGTCGCTTGTTGCTGTTCGCACAGTCGTTATTAGAACCAATCAAGTCATAAACATTGTTTATTTCATTCATTCGATTGTCAATCGAAAGGTAGAAAATTAAACTCTGATTGCACGCATAGCCGAGTGGAAGTAAAATAAATTTGAGTATACCCTACAATTTTATTTGTAGTGAACCCTCAGTGTTTTGAAAATAAGACTTGCACTTTACTGGTTTTCAATGTTAACAATAGCTACTCAAACCAGAACATTCGTGGAACACACAAATGCTTGTCATAATCGGAGATCAAACGTTCGACACGTCGCGCACAGTGAGTTGGCGTGGTGAAAAATCTCTACTCCATGCTCGGCTGAATGCCGATCTCTGCTCGGATCCATGATGAAACTTTTAATGTCCTTCCATCACCGTCTTTCAACCCTATCTTGTTTACTAGTAGCATTTGATTTTGAGCTTCTTATGATAAAGAGTGTCGACGAACAGTGTCGACTTTTTTGTTAACAAATTATACCTCACAATGTTAATGCCTCTCTTTTTTATGTAACCTCGTCAGGGTATATAAGTGCACTCTTAGCTCAAAAGCCTCCATTATGACTCCTTTTAAAAAGAGTAATGATTCAGTCCGCCCTTCTCGGACCCGCCATGATTTATAACAAGGATAACTGCTTACTAAAGCATTTCGAAAAAAATGAAATATTGCCTGCGTAGGAAAAAAAAGTAGGTACTGTTCTGAATAAATATTTCTCTTCGGCCCATTGGGTTCTCTCTGTCTTTACTTTCATAGCATAACACTACACTCAAAACATAAAATATTAAAAAAAAAACTTTTATATTGGAGACAATTCTAATGGCATTAAAAGAAAACTGCATGTACTTCGATTCGCAACTTCAGAAGATGCCGCGTCAGATATTGATTAACGACTCCGTTTGGGTTCGAAACTAAATAGTAACATCGAAAAATTAAAAATAACTTAAAATATCCCCTTGGTGATTTTGGTGCAAAGGATTTCAATGGTCAATTTAAACTTCAACTTAAATTTTCAGTCAGTAGACGATCTCTAATTTGTTTTCCTTAACCCTATTTGCACGGACGCGTTTTCAAATCATACTTGATGGATTTTTTCAAGAATCAAGAAAAAAAGAAAAAATGTTCGTAGTGCTTGCCTAACTTACAAATACATTTTTGTGAAATAAATATTCCCGTGATCTCTATTTTATGACGAGCAAATCAATCTAATCTAATCAAAGTTTATCTCCACCTTTGTATCAACTTCTTTTTGAAATAAAAAAAATAATGTTTTATTCACAAAAGTTTCTTGTGAAAACACAAAATATAAAATTATTTCCAACGCGAACTTAGATATATTCATTTTGAAAGACCAAGATAATACTCCAGACACGATCTTGTGTGAAGAGTATATTTTTCTAGAATAATTAATTATTTAAGAAAAGGAAAGGGGATACTTATCTGCAGGATAGAAAGAGAGAAAAAACAGCATAAGTGCCTCATTATTTATTGTAAGTGCGTGTTTTAAAAACTCTCTTAACTCTCGACTTATTTTTGATATGATGATAAAAGAATATTAGAATTTTGGCACTATGGAAAACTTCTTTTCTAAAGGTGATTAACACGTACATTTGCTAAATGTATTGAAATAATATATCTCGTTTTCTAATGCCGCCTTTTCTTAAGTAGCATTCGTTTAAAAGTACAATAGAAAATCCTTGTAGTTACACCATAGAATTACAGCAGTGAAATTCCTACATAAGTATAAGGGTACAATAGTGTTCTTATTGTATTCATTTCATTCCAAACTACTTGTATAAGTACATCCTATACCTACATGTCTTAATAAGCGTATCAGCTAGCTCCGTGAAAAACAATCAAAGTTTGTCAAGCCGTATAAGCGTAAAAATGAAACAAACATACACACAATCTTTATTCTTTTAAAATTTTACTGTGGTATGCGTTTAAAACAAAAAGAACATCAACATAAACTCTTTTGATGTATGCAGAGTCTAACTATCATTAATTTATTTATATTTTTTGCCGCTATTTTTGACTACCAAATCAGCACAGGCAATCAAAGTTCACGACGCTTAGAAGCACAAATATAGATATGAAAAGGCCATAAAACCTTATAAGGTTTAACGCAGAAGCCCACGTTCAAACCAAAAGTAGGTGTCATATAAATAAAGTCTTAAGGGAAAGTTGAAAGTTAAATTGGTTTATTATTAGCCACTTAATTATTTCTTTCTTGAAAATGTTTGTATGTTTTAAAAGAGCGTGGTTCAATATTAAAAATAAGGTACTTTTATGCTGTTATGAAACTTCTACCAAAGCTAGCTTTGCAAAAGAGGCAACTCTTACAGTAGTTTAGAGTTAAAGTTATCAAACTCAATTATTAGAAAAACCAGACAGCCATGCCGACGGTGAGCAAGCATTGCGTAGTATTACCATATTCACTTGTTCGATCTCACCTATGGGACGTCTTGAAATTTGTCATTATTGCGGCTACAAGAGAGATGCCACTTTACGCATTGTGCTTTCACAATTCTAAAACCATGCTAATATCTTTAAGACGTGGTTTTAACGATAGCACACTCATCCAGACTCATATATTCGCTCACGAAAAATACATACATATATAGGTATATTCTTACAGTCCTATTATAACTCAGGGAAAGCCAGCTACTTAATCAACTGACGATAAGCTTAGCTTGAACGCATCTGTGACTGAATTATTTATGGATGCATAACACCTCTTGCTCAAATCAGTTCATCTCATCATGAAAACTTCACTGAACAGAAAAGTTTAATTCACAATTTTAAACGTTATTAAAAATGTAGTAAATATGATTTTCTCTTGACGCCATGTATTTTACAGATTTAATTATAATATTGTACAATCGTACCGTAGACAAAGTCTGCGGATTAGAGTAAAATTGGATACTCAAATATTTGTTTTCGAAATCTACATAATTTTGTTAATAATTTAACATAATTACTAATTTAAGGTCACTGCAGAATCTTGGTCGGTATTTATCGTTATCGTTACTGTTTCTATTCATCTGAGCATTATGACACTTCATATAAACACAAGATCTGTATCTTTACATACGTTTCACAGATAAATATGATTGATTGGTTTTAGAATAACTAGTAGTCCCGGCAGACGTTAAGCAAACGTTAGCAGGTTGTTGCCGTGACTTCTTTATTCTGGAACATTTTTTTAAAGTTTTGTAGCCAAATGGCAAGAAACGGAATCCTTATAGGTTACTCCTGTCTATCTGTGCGTTTGTATGTCGCAGACAATTTTCCAAATCTACAAGAACTGTGATTTTTAACTTGGTAAGTAGTAGTTGCAGTTTGTGAATCGCATAAATATTTTCAAATCATCATCTCATCATCATCATCTCAGCCTATCGCCGTCCACTGCTGAACGTAGGCCTCCCCCAAAGAGCGCCAACCATCCCGGTCCTGGGCAGCCCGCATCCATCCGCTGCCAGCCACCTTCTTCAAATCATCGGTCCATCGTGCCGCAGGACGTCCTACACTACGTTTGCCTAAACGTGGTCTCCACTCTAACACGTGTCTGCTCCATCGACCGTCTGTCCGTCTGCAGACATGGCCGGCCCATTTCCACTTCAGCGTGCTGATTCTGCGAGCAATATCGGTAACTTTGGTTCTCTGGCGGATGACTTCGTTACGAATTTTATCCACCAGAGATACCCCGAGCATCGCTCTCTCCATCGCACGCTGAGCAACCTTGAATTTATGGACCAGGCCCACGGTGAGTGTCCACGTTTCAGCTCCATACGTCATTACGGGTAGGACGCACTGGTTAAAGACCCTGGTCTTAAGGGATTGTGGTATCGACGATTCAAAGATATGACGTAGCTTCCCGAATGCTGCCCAGCCCAAACGTATTCTTCTGCTCGCTTCCTTCTCGAAGTTGTGTCGCCCCAGTTGGATGGTTTGGCCAAGATATATGTATTCTTGCACAACCTCGAGAGCAGCGCCATTTACGACCACGGGTCTCGGAAGAACAAGGCCATTGTACATGACTTTAGTTTTATTTAGGTTCATTCCGAGACCCACACGTCGCGAAGAATCGCTTAGGCCGTTAAGCATCAGCTCCAACTCCTGCAGAGATTCCGCCATGATGACTATGTCATCTGCAAATCGCAGGTGTGAGATGTACTGACCGTTGATGTTCAATCCCCGTCCTTTCCAATCAAGCGTTTTAAAAACGTCCTCCAATGCGTTTGTAAACAGTTTCGGAGAGATTACGTCTCCCTGTCTTACTCCTCGACGCAATTGGATTGGTTTTGTGCTCTGTTCTTGTACTTGAACGGTCATTGTCGCGGCCTTGTACAAACACCTCAGCACCTCGACATATCGGCAGTCCACGAGACATCTCTGCATGGATTCCATCACAGCCCAGGTCTCGACGGTGTCGAAGGCTTTTTCGTAGTCCACATACGCTAGGCATAGAGGTTGATTATACTCCTCTGTCTTCTGTATAATTTGCCTTAGCGTATGTATGTGGTCCACGGTGCTGTAGCCTTTTCGAAACCCGGCCTGCTCCGGTGGCTGGAAGTCATCGAACTTTTGGGCGAGACGATTCGAGATAACCCTCGAGAACAGCTTATACACATGGCTCAGAAGTGAAATGGGGCGGTAATTTTCAAGCCGCGTATTATCGCCTTTTTTGAAAAATAATACCACCACGCTTCTGCTCCATGCCTCCGGTGTTATGCCAGTATGGATGACGGAATTGAAGAGCTTAACAAGCTCTGTCAAGACAGGTGTTCCACCTGCCTTGAGCAGCTCAGTGGTTATTCCGTCATCTCCCGGAGCTTTGTTGTTGTGTAGCTGTCCGAGAGCTATTCTAATCTCACCCATGTCAATGTCGGGAAGCTCGTCTGTAAGGTGGCGTGTAAGTCTGGCTCGTGGGTCATCCGCGCTGTGTGCTTGGGGCGGGCTCGATTTTGGTGAGTATAAGTCCCCATAATACTTTTCGACTTCAGCGAGTATCTCTGGCTTCGAGGTAACGGTAGTGCCCTGTGACGTACTGAGTTTTGTCAGGTGACAACGGGAGATATGAGCCTTGGAAAATACTTTTGAGCCTTGGTTCCGCTCTATAGCTTGCTCAATGGATCGGGTATTCGCACGCCGAGTATCGCGTCTTATCAGCTTTTTTATCTCCCTGTTAAGTACCTGACGCTCAGACGGTGTTGCGTTTATGTTTTCTCGCCGTTTCCTCATCAATTCCAGGGTCTCGCTGGTGAGTGCCGACTTGCGTCCATTACTCATCGGTCGAAAATACTTATAGCCCACCTCACGGACAACCCGTACCAGACAATCGGTGGCGTCGTTAATATCCTGAGTAGTTTCCAACATAGCGAATCGATTTCGTAGCTCCAACTGGAAGCTTTCGCAGCCAGCCTCGACCTGGGGCAGGGTTGGTCTGAGAGTTGACTTCATCAATCGCGCTCGCTCGATTTTGAGATTTATACTCAGAGTGCCTCTTACCAGTCGGTGATCACTACCGGTATTGACCCTGTTAATCACAGAGACATCTCTGAATATCTGGCGCTTGTTTGACATAATGAAGTCTATCTCGTTCCTCGTCACGTTATCGGGGCTCCGCCAGGTCCACTTCCTTTGGGGCTTCTTCTGAAAGAATGAGTTCATCAGGAAGAGCCCCTGAGCCTCGAGGAAGTTTACCAGCATTTGCCCCCTGTGATTTCTGCGCCCAAAGCCGAAGGGACCCACTCTCGACTCGCCATTCTCTTGTACTCCTACTTTGGCGTTGAAGTCACCCATGACAACAGTGTAGAATGTTTTGGTACGAGACATAGCTTTCACTATGTCTTCGTACATGGCCTCGACTTCGTCGTCTGGGTGCGAAGACGTTGGGGCATACACTTGAATGACCTTCAAAGTGTAACGCTCCGTTATTTTAAGAACAAGGTATGCCACCCTTGCCGACACACTGCCAACTTCCACAATGCTGCCCTTGAGTGACTTGTGGATCATAAAACCGACGCCACCTTGAGATGGTTGGTGTCCTTCTCGGAAATAGAGTAAGTGACCAGCCTCGAGAGTTATCGTCTCCTCCCCCTGTCTTCGAAGTTCTGATAACCCTACGATATGCCAGTTAATACGACTTAACTCTACTTCCAATTCGGCAACGTGCTCGTTCAGCCGTAGTGTACGTCCGTTATACGTCGCCAAAGTCAATTTGCGTAGGTACCCTGCCGTCACCCGAGGATTCTTAGCACCCCCCACTGCACCGTTACCGTGGCCGGTACCATGGCCAGGAATAGTGCAGCTACCGGGAACTGGGGGCCGTGAATTTAAATTGTGCTGCATAAGGGGGGGATTTGCCGTAGTCACCACGCTTGGCATGCGGGTTGGTGACCGCAGTTCTGTGGTATAGTTATTCTCCGTGGGGCGCTGCTGCCCGCCCCCGGTGTTGTTTTGTCCCTTAGTCGCCTCCTACGACACCCACGAGAAGAAATGGGGTGGTGCAATTCTAGCCCGGCACCACACGGGACAATATCCAATTGATTTTCAAATAGTTAGTTGAAAAAAATATTTTCTTAAGAGAGAGACCCAAAGAGTCATAGAGTGATATGATAGGAAAGAGCACTTAAAAATTAAAGCGCGACTACAGTAACCTAATTTCAACTTTCTAATTTAGTTATGAAAGTCGTTTTTCCTATAAAATGGTAGTCAAATAGAACACGTTTAATGTCATACCAGAATGATACCTTCTACTCCTGGCTGCTCATTATTCTGTGTTACTACTTAAGTAGGGAATGTTTTATTTAACAGAAAATGCCTTTGTCATAAATATGAATAATAAAAAAATAAACATCAGTTCCATTTCCGAGCGGTAACAATGTACGGTCAGGGTCAGAAGAAGAATCATAATCACATCGATGTTTAAAACAATTGTACGCAATCAATAAGAACGATTGGCTGCATTTTGGCTGCGTAATAGATCACTAAGTACAGTTAAAACCTAGTAAACACCAATTTCTACTAAATATAATATAATATTCCACAACACAGCGCGATCTAGTCTCAAAGTAAGCAAAGCTTGTGTCATGAGTACTAGACAACTAATAAACACAACTGAGAAACTTACTTATATATTTCTAAATTATTAACACATAATTTGGATAAATTACAGCTAGACGTAGAACAAATGATTTTTCCTGGGCGGGAATCAAACCCACAACTTCCGGTATAGCAGTCAGGGCCACTTACCGGTAGACCAGTTGTTAATAAATCGAATTGTCTTAAACGAATTTGGCTGCAGACTATTCCTACGATTAAATATATATTATCCAATTACTAAGAACAAAAAAATAACTGCGTTTTAAATTCCATTTGTGTCTAAATTTGGTCATGTGTAAATTCTACCGATCATTCTTCTAAATAGTGGGCTGAAAATCACTTTATACAGTATGTAATGTATAGGCCGACATACAACATTTTTCGGTCCTAAATCAAAGCCTTTTCACGCATTCGTGCCTTCATCAGTATTCAACTATTCATTTTCACGAACCATTTAGTTTAATCGTTGATTTTATTGATGTTGTTTACATTGGTGTTTCTGTACCTTTTTGGAAATGTACTTACAATCACACCTGGCGATGTATGCTGAATAATTTTAAAAGTGTTGAGTCAGTAAAGTTTCGCGTCGAGTCACAGTCAGCTCGTTTATTTAAAGTCCCAGGGAGCTGGGAGTACGTAAGCAAGAAAAGAAATTGACAATTCCAGATATGTAGATATAAATCCATAATATTAGTTTTTGAGTATGTTTTTGTAGGCTTGGCAAAACGATGTGGGTGTTGAGGACCTTTAACAGTAAATTAATGTAAAGTTTCGTATTTGAATTTACTTTTATAAGGTCAATTTTCGCTTAGATATATTTTAGCTGTAAAATATATTCAAAAAACTAATGTACGTACTGATAAGGTCCATATAATGTTTTTCTAAATTCGAGAATTCGAAAAACTAGAATTAGTGAAAGGTGGTTCTTTGTATTTGGCTCCAATGGGACAAAAAAAAAACAAGGTTTTGGGCAAAATTTTGACTTTGTGTATTTTATTATAAAGATCACTCATAGGACATGATATTACTCAACTTTGCGATATCATGTCTGAGTGATTAAAGTGTTTCTAAATTTATCACGAGAAATTATATTATTATACTTTAACAGGACAATGATCTCTGTGGACGAAAACTGCAACCTGTTATATCTGTATAACCTTACTAAAAGAAAAAATACACGAACATTTGCAAATCAAAACTTTTACAATCATACCTCTTTTTTGATAATTTGTTGATAGCAGACACTCTTTAAGATAAGCAAAAAGGTTCTTACTCCTACACAAAATAATAAATTCGCAGCTCTTATTACTAATTAAGTTTTGCGCTTCATAACCATTTTCAAGTCTCTACAACTTTAAGATTTCAATCATCATTCAAAATTGAACTTTATTTCTTTTGTTTCAGAGTTTGGTTTTCCGTGTGATGAGTCACCCGAAAGTGCCGGATTTTCAGCAGTGTGTGTCGTTTGAAGCTTTTGCTAACCAACATCAAGAGTTAGCGTATAACGTGTTCTGTCTTTGCGCAGTTTACTTCCTACCTCTGATGATCATCTCAGTGTGTTACGCTTGCATATTTTATGAGATATCGAAAAACTCGAAGGAGAATTCAGGTTAGTATTCGATTTAAGAACGAAATATCATGCAAATTGCGGAAATTGCGGTACGCGGTCATTATTTTTTTTTATTCATTTGATTAAAACCTTGTTCACTATGTAACAAATTAATGTAATATACCTAAGTAGAATCTTCAGTTGACCAATTCATTAAAAAAATATTACAATTCAATGCCATAACATTATTTTTAAATACGTCAAATAAAGTGATGTTTCTATATTTTAATATTTTACTGTTACTTATACTTGTGAAATTAGATAGTAGACTTATTGTAAAAAAATAAAACAAAATGTTAAATGTCAAAGTCGCCGCTATTTCTCGCTAATATCTTAGATAATGTCGACTAATGTTTAAAGGCCAAGGAATTAAATTACCACAAAGACAAAAGTACTGTCTGTGTTATAAGTTTATCTTTACAAAAAAGTTTATTATATAAACCGTGAAATTACTTACAATTAGATAAAACTCGAGTATAAATTATATAAATTAGGGACGCGCCTTAGGCAGTCTGGCCGAGTCGAAATATTAGAGCGGCACTTTTAGGAGTTCTTGAGCCAGAAGGTACTGCAAGTAAACGGTCGGGTATTTAAAGCATACAATGATTTACTCCCTATATTTCTAACAATTGCACGTCTATTCGAAATTGCACAGAAGAATCGCGACAATTATAAAAAAAGCGGTCAAGTGCAATTCGGACTTGGCCGCTTTTTTTCGGAAAGCACGTTAAATTGTGAGTCCCGGCTGTTATATCTACATCTTTGACAGCCGCTACAGGTAGTCAGAAGCTTGAAAAGTCTGACAACCAGTCTAACCAAAAGACACAAGGATAAAAGCTAATAAATCGATTGAGATACCGTCACCCTTCAAATATATGACCACAAACATCGATGGTTTACCTTGATCTTAATTTTTAGTATATGTTGTTTTAGCTTCAGCAGAAATACATCCTCTGTCAAAATTTGCACTGTCTTGCTATAACAGTTCATGAAACACAGTCTGAAAACGGACGGATAACATAGCTTTAATAAAAATAGGTGATAGAGTACCATTTTTTAACCTTTGAGTACCCTAGAAACTAACAGCAGGCAACTTACTTGCCACCTACATTGGCATGGACTGTTCGATGCCGTTAGCTACCGCGCAAATGCCATGTTTCAATGGCTATTGCTGTCAGATGTTTGCGGTAGTTCCAGCTTCCACAACACGACTATACGAGGAGTGAGGGGTGGAAGGAGTAAAAAATTACTAACACTTGCCAGAGTCCGACCTATCCCCACGCCGCGCCCTCAGCGTGGGTTGGAGACATTAGCCACATTACATTTAGACAGGCCAAAAAAGGCAAATGACCGACGCGCGACGATCTTTATTAATGTCTAGCTGTTGCCTGCGACTTCGTCCGCGTGGTTAGGAGATATAAGATAGGAATTTTTGAACGGGAACCCTCGAAGATTAATAATTTTTCCACATTTTCCATTGTATCCTCGCTAATATTAGTCGCAGCGTGATGGTATATAGACTAAAACCTTCCTCGATGAATGGTCTATTCAACACAGAATAGAAGAATAGAATATAATTTTTCAATTTGAACCAGTAGAGTATGAGATTAGCGCGTTCAAACAAACAAACAAACTCTTCAGCTTTATATATTAGTATAGTATATGCTACACTAACTACTCAAGGTCTCTATCATTTGAGAGTTCTCGAATACTAATCTTTCTCATTATTATTATGTAACTAGGATTAGAAGTTGCAATTGTAAAGGATCCTTGTGATTGCTATTCAATGAGCTAGTTAGATACCAAAGAAGGTCCTCATAATTACTAAGTCTATCTAGCTTATTTTGAAGAGTAATTAATAATATATTAATATTGAAATAGCTGTCTAGGTCAGATATTGAAGGACAAAAATTAAGTTAAACTAGATATGAATTAGTATGGAAAATAAACTTGAAAAAGAAAATTCTAGGCTACATTTAGAATGTTTATTGCAAATTTTTGCATCCTATATGTCTCGTGAGAGCGTCTGAGCTCGTAAGAGCGTGAACAAAATAGGAATGAACATCAAATAGTTTTTTACCTCCCGATGGATTGGATGACGCAAACACATACCTGAATTATCTTTTGATCCTGATAAGTTAACACGCATACAGTCTTTATTATATGAGTATGGTTTAAAAGTTATCGAGGTCTGACGAACAACAAGATAATCGTAATTCATCAAAAATTTTCAAGCTTTTAATTTCATCTCACCTTATGGTACTCCATGATAACCAGAAAGTGTGTCCATCGTATAAGAATAATTCAAGAAAAAACGAACTTACCTTTTCAATATCATTATGTTTTGTTACAGAAAAATATCATCAGTCAGATCACAGCAAAGTAATGCTGAGAAGATCGGATCAGCGGCCTTTGGCGAGAGCAAGAAGAAGGACGCTTCGCATGACGGTTACCATAGTAACCGTGTTTGCTTGCTGCTGGATGCCGTACGCAACCATGACCCTTTGGTAAGTACCTTTCAGGAATTAACCAAAATGTACATCAAAGAGATTCAAGACAAAAAGAAATGTTCCTTGTTAAAATGTTTTAAAAATGTCTGACAAAAATTATAAAGTTGATGCTTCCAATGTTGATGGGTTTGCTTTTCTTATTTTGTTTATTTTTGGTTTTTGCACATCTTGTATAAATATTTTATCTTCATTTTAGCTCTTGGAGCTCTTCCGCGGAGTTTTACTTTCAACACAGTTTTTTGAACGATTGTAACTCACAATGAATGTTACTTATATGTTAAATGGAACTTAAAAAATAAATTATATAATTTTTTATTGGATTCACACCTTGCTTTAGAACTAAATTTTAATTACTTCTTGACATTGGTACAATCTTGGATTATCGTTCCTTCATTGACATTGATTTCTTGTGTTTCTGTATATAGTTTTAATAAAATCGAATTACAAACACTTTTACGTCATTTTAATTTGGATTTCAAGTCACTAAGTAAAGATCTCCGATAGAAATTCTTCAGATCTCATTCAGACAAACCATTTTTGTTATTTTCTTGTTGATGGTACATACTTACTTGCTCACTAAAGTTGATGCTTCCAGTTATCAAATGAATGGAAGTGGAGCTAACATGTCACTTGTCAGAAAAAACGGGTACTGATAAGTACTTAAGGTGACTTTTCAACTTACTGTTTCACTAGCACTTTTTATTTACGCGACAAAAGAATAAATACTTTTGTTTGATAACCTTTCAGACGTTCTTATTGATTGAATCGAACAGGATTTTTCATACATCCTGTTTAGTTTAAGCGATAGTTTGAGACTCAATAACAACTCGGAACTATTGATGTTTTTGTTCGACATTAATAAGTACTTATTTACAAAACCTTAACAAGACCTACTGTTTCTTTGAACACCAGTCGCTTTGTCTCAGCCAGGTTTATTCCTAACGTTCATATTATATTAAAATGTAATTGTTTCATAATTTCATACTTTGACATTTATATCAAAGAACATACCACCTTTTATAAACTTTGATAAGAATAGAATGAGTAGGAGTTCTATAGCCGGCGAACTTATGTTTTCATTTATAACGATAATAATTAAACTAAATCTATAAGTTGAACTGTTTCAGGTAATTTCAAAGAGAAACAGACGTGCTAAGTAAAGTCTCTTTGCAATTAAAAGTTTAGGACTATCCGCTTTAGTGAGGGATTGCTTTGCATAAATTAAAAGCAAGAAAAATGTATCAACTCTTTGAAAAAACAGATCTTACACTGTTTTTTCATAGAGTTCTGTCATATGTTTTTCATCGTTTTTAATTTTATCATTATTGCAAATGGCCTATGTGCCTAAATGCATGTCGTTCCCGTTCGCTATAAAAACAGGTGTTCAAAAGATTTTCAGTGCTAGAAAAAAATATTGATGTCTGATTAAGTTGTCGCGAAGTAAAAATGTACTAACTAAAAATAAACTTTACCGATCTGAAACAGATGGAAAATAATCCATCTTGTTGGCAACTAAGGTCTAAAATTGAAGGAATCATGTACGCATTCCTGAGCAGCCCAATGCACTCTACGAAGCCTGAATTTCGGAAATACAAGCATGAATGCCATAGGACTTTCGACTTTACGTCTTGCATATATATTTCATTTTCCCTCAGCAAGTAATATGATCCGTTTTAATGCATCAGCTAGAGATATGTGGCCTACTTCGTGACTAAAGCTTACGACTCGGGTAAACTGATATACATATATGATGTTTGGTATGTTTGTCTGGTACAATTTTCTAGGGTTCCCAGAAGATAAAACTTACGATGGCTCCGCTTTCTGCCCATCTGAATGTCAACAGACTGTATATCACACCATTATAGACAGTTGCAATTTGACAAATGATGTATTTACATATCCTTTGTCGCTACGAAAATGAATAGTAATGTTAAAAAATGAGTTCAAGCAAAGGTTAGCAAGGTAATAAATGTGATGAGTAACAAACGAAAAAGAGGGAAAAAAGTGTTTGCAAAAATCGCACTTGCCTTCTTTTTTCAAACTATATTTTTTTTATTTCTTAACCTATCCCTTCATATTTTTTTTTGTTTTCCGCAAATGAAGCAGCTAATCTATTTCGATTTGATCTAAAAATATGGATTCTTTAAAATCATTTCATGCCAAGCTGGTTGCAACCCCTTGAGTAAACTCGTATCTAGTGCACATGAATTGAGCAAACCTGAAACTTTACCTTGGAGAGATACTGTCTTAATTATGTATGTGCAGCGTAACAACGGAGACATTTTTATCCCACTTTTGGGTCGTATTGAGATGCAGAACAGCAATTGAAAATTTTGCTTAGAATGAGGTCGGAATCAAAATCTGTTCTAAGAGTGAAAGATAAACTAAGAAACAGGGTGAGTTATAGTACTCAAGACGAAAAATGGGGTAATGAAGAACAATGTTGCAAAAATAAAGTGATTCATCAAATTTATGACCGCTCTCAACCTCGTCAATTTTGTTTTTAAAACTTTATATTATTAGTTGTAGAAATCGTCTGTCAAAATTGTAACTACCTACTTTATCACGATTCATGAGATACAGCATTGTGATGGAGAGATTTTTTGAACGGAACCCCAAAAGAACATTTGAAGTTATTTTGCTGTAAGAATAAAAATGAAATTTATAATGATACTAGCTGACCCAGCAAACGTTGTTTTGCCGATTTTTTTTTAAATTATAACCACATTATAAAAAAAACTAAAAACAAACAATTGCGTCCAAAAAATAAAATATTTTTTTTAGTGTGAGCAACCCTTATCACTTAGGGGTTTCAAAAATAGATGTTGTTCTATTCTCAGACCTACCTAATAAGTATACAAAATTTCATAAAAATCGGTCAAACCGTTTCGGAGGAGTACGGTAACTAACATCGTGACACGGGAATTTTATATATTAGACTTCAATATAAGGATAATGAACTTTTTAAAGTAAGAAAAAAAAATATTGACGAAATATGATAACCATACTAATGGATTAAGATATGCTGTGCACGAAGTATTAAAGTTCATTGACTAATTCCATCTTTTGTCTTTGTCGAGGACAATGCATTTTATTCTTTGCTCTTTACGTCAATACGTAGAAGCTTATTTCTCTTGTATTATAATTAAAACAAAGAAACCACGTCTAAATGGACAATGACGCAAAATTTCCAGTTTCTATTAAAAACTTTCGTGACGTTAATTCATATGGTGTTTAGTTACAAGTTCGTCATTCTAAAAATGAATGCTTAAACATTGTTGCACAGAAACAGATTTCGAAATACTTACAAGAAAGAATAAGTAGAAAATCGCAGTAAGCTTTTCCTACCACATATGAACTATTTTCATGACAAGCGATTTAAGTATTATCATATGAAAACTTCAAATATACATAAAAACAAGAAAAAAATTAAAATAAGGCATCAAAAAATTTATCGGTTGGCCGGCTGGGAGTATGTGACAGTATGGTCCATGCGGACCTATAGATACATAGAGTGGTCATCAAATCTACAAATATAATGTAAAGGCGCTTCTGCAAATTAGGGCACTATTATACATTTCGAAATACATTTTCGAATTTTCTACAGACATCTAAATTTCCACCTTCTAAATGAGGATAACTTTCCATTATTCTTCCTGCATTAGTATGTATTTATTCATCCTCAACGAAAATTCCTTTATCCATGTCCAATACCAAATGTCCGATTCGTTTCAGAGAGTAGAGGCACAGGAGAGTCATAGGAGAAAATAAAAGTAACGAAGCATAAAAAAAACTTGACCTTTTTTTAAATTTTGGACGCAGTGGAAAATTGCTTTGGTTTTTTTCAAACGGAATTATTTTGACAAAAAATGTTGCTATGCAGGTCAGATTTTGATAAAAAAATTTGCTTTTTTTTCTCAACATATTCACATAACATACATTATTTTTAGACCCATATTATTTAAGTTTGATTATACAAATAAAACATAGTTCTCTAGAAACTCTCAATAAGTCCTATATACGACCCACTGTTGGGCACTAGCCCCTTCCCTGATTGAGAAGGTTTAAGCATCACCCCGCTAGCTCACTAAAAGTTGTCCATTTCAGATTCCAATGTTTGGAATCCAGGTTTGCTAAAGATGTATTTATATTACATTGAGAGAGTCACATTAGTACTTGCCTAATACAAATCTTGCATAGAGTTGCAAGGTCATCACGACAAGTGCAAAAAATATAAAATGACACCATATTCAAGTTTTCAGGATTTTTTTATTATAATTTCAATATTAAAATAATCTGTTCAATTATAAGAAAGCAAATTTAAATCGCAACATTAAATTGGTGAGAAAATAAGTTTTATTAAATTTGAATCTTGTTTGCCGAGCAAAATGTATTTAAATGAGAAAAAAATCTTTTGTGACTACTAAAGACTGATGAACTTTATAAATCTTTTCGAATAATTTTCATTGTAATCTCTTGGTTTTTTTTAGTAATCAGAGTTACATATATACATATATTTAACAGTGTTATTGTAATGTTATTAGTATCAACAATCAGAGGAGAGAGATTAGCTCGCGGCTAAGTACTGCACAAGTTGATCGATCACAGGTTAAGCTACGCTCGATCCGGTAAAGTCCGTGGATAGGTGGTCATCTATGGAATATCGAGTTTCTTCGTGTTTCAGAAACAGTAGGCCTGACTAATTATTATATACATCTTTGAGGGTCATTACGGGAAGTTAGAAGATAGAAAACCATTCTTACCAAGAGATATTGCGTTTTGACCTATTTGACTGGGTAGAGGAGGAAGACATGACCATGAATGGAGTTTAATCAGTAAAAGTCTGAAACTCCCTTTCACTCCATTCGATGATTTCCTATCCGGAAAAAAGTTTGTACTGAGGTCATTCAATAATAAAACTTGTAGACAGTCACCGGTTCCAATTCTATCGTCTTTATAAAGAAGCTTATGTGTATAGCTTATAGTAATTGAATTATTTTATACTAGCTTTTGCCCGCGACTTCGTTCGCGTGGACTTCAGGTTCCTCCCGTCTAGTCTAGTATATTATCCTTTAAGTTGTACAATACTGTAGTACATTGTTTTGATCTTTCTTGTAGGATTCAGTCAGCGTTTGCAATGTAAGCGCAAAAAATGTGTTTTTTTACGACCTTATTAGATTAATTAGAAACCTCAAAAATTGCCTGTGTTATTCTGATGTATAAGCTATATTGTGGTAAAGTTTCATTCAAATCCATTCAGTAGTTTTTACGTGAAAGAGTAACAAACATCCATACATCCATACTTACAAACTTTCGCCTTTATATTAGTAGTAGGATATTTTTTGCTACACCCAAAATACTTCTTCTAAGTGATTGGAATTCAAATTTGAACGCTATGTTAATATTATTATTTTGTAAACTCAATTTGCTAAAAATAATAAAAAAAACAGACCAATCACTCTCGGCATGACGAGGTTGCAGAAATCTCCATTTCACGAAGATAAGTAACAGACGAACAAATTCCAACCTTATACCATTGGGATACGTTTCAAAATCGCTTGAATATAAAACTAGTCCATAAATGTCATCTGGAATTGTCAAGGCCATGTGAGAGAAGTGTTATTTTACACCAAAATACGTCATAACTCATTACAATTCAATTAATTGTCCATTTTGAAAGCCCTTGGCCCTTTTGTACAGGAAGAAAAGCAAGGGTCAGATAACTCATAATTTGAGTCGCCATTCCTCAGTATTGAAGCTTGTAGAAACCTCTATGAGTTTGTTTATCACAATTATCACAAAACGCTCCAAGATTAAAGTCGTGAATTATGTTAAAATCTTTTAGGCAGCGTATGTTTCTATCCTTTTCCGTGCTTAAACTGATTTTGGCTAAACACAAAAGTTAGCACTGAAAATTAAACATCCAACAACAAAGCCTTAGGTTTGCGAACGTAATCTAGATTAGAAAACCCTAATCAATTAATTACAAAATTACCATATAACGTCGAATTGGGGATCAAAGTCCATCCAAAGGTTGTCTGTATAAGATCGGTCTGAGCGATAAGACCTCCCATTGTCCTTTTTAGAAGTATACACGGTCAAAAATACAGAGGTTTTGTTGTAAACTTTAATCTAAAATGGGATGAGGCATCTACCAGGGGCCATCCACCCCTGCTTTATGAAAGAACAGGCATGAACGGCCCAATGTTGCTACAAAACTGTTGTTTTGCTATAAAGATGAAACTAATTTGGTCTATATTATAATTACTTTAAATGGAATGGTTTCGGCGAACTTCGTTCTATTGTTTCTGATTTGTAATTGTAAACCATCCATCACAATCGAACAGCGAAACAAACGCAAAAAACTCGATCGATGCAAATCGATCCCGACGTTTAGAAGTTCAGTGACATACACTTACAGTATAATTTATACATAAAAAGATTTGGTACATAACCATATAACCAAAATAAACTAAACCCAGTAAATCGAGCAAGGCGTATAATGGGGAAGACTTCTTTAAGTAATAATATTGTTGTGGAAAAGAGACGCAGTATAGTGGCCTTTCTCACACCCAAAACCGCTATAACATTACTTAAAAATACGGCGATAGGCTGAAGATGTCGAAGACATGTATCAACCTCATGAATACGGCCTAAGAAAACGTTTCCAAGATTTCCTCATAAAAGGTTTCTTTCGTTTTTCCGATTCTCGGTCGTAGTATTATATTAACTTTTGTTTACTTTTCTTTCAATAGGGGCTCATTCATATGTAGAAGGAAAAGTTTATAATAACATTTTTTTGCCCACAATAATAAGTTAGGACAAGTTATGACAGTGGCTTGTTATTAAAAAGAATGGATCGTTCGGGCCGGAATTAAAAATCAAAATGGTTTTATTTCTGGTACGCCAAAAAAATAGCTTTAAAAACGTTAGTACGTTACGGATCGAATGACTCTATGTAAAACGTACTTTACATGGAGAAGAACTAATAAAAAAATCCACACTCTTTTTAAAGTAAATTGTAATAATACTTATCTTAAAATGGACTAATGGGCACAATCTTCCCTCGTAGAGATTTGAACATCGATCACGGCGCTAACTTACGTAATCTTGGCTTTTTTAGGATATTTTTTTTAATCTAGGTTTTCTCACGGTGTTTTCCTCAAGCGTTTCTGAAAAGAGTCTAGAATAATTAAAAAAATACAAAATTCAAATTATTATTGCATGGGTTGGGGTTGAAACTGCAGCACGTGAATACAAATGCATTAATTGAATGGCAAAGCCAATTCCTATATCTTGTCACAACAACACGAGTAATCATCCAAAACTTTTTTCTGTCTATTTGTTTGTACAACACATATGAAACTCGGTGTAGAGAAACCATAAAATGCACGTTTTATACAGCACTCATTTCTCTATAACCCAAGACTATATAAGCAGAGCACAGCATAAAATTCTAGTTGTAAAATAAAATATGACATACAAAAATCGTGCGATAAAATAACAGATGGCACAATTTCTTTGTTTGTTGTACAATACTTCAAGGATCTATGTGAAGCCTTAAACAATGAAAATATTTATATCATGTAAAAGGAATACCTAGGGAGGAATACCTAAGGAGTACCTAGTGTTGTTGTTGTTCGTTTTGCGCCCTTAGTAAAAATGCCTAGCTGTTTGTCCGTCCGTCCGTCACTAGACTCTAAATCATAAACCTTGATAGCTTGACTTATTTATTTCAGCTGATACATTTCTGTAGCCTGCGTAACAAGAAAAGACCGAGGTTAAGCAATGGCACCGCTTAGAAAACTTTTGCACATACTTCACAACTTCCAAGTTTACAAGAAGTTTGCAAGGTTTGCAACATACTGTACCAGCTATTCATAGCCGGGGATGTCGCAATGCATCCTCGCACCGCACATTAATGCGCATTTTCACAGCTTCGCTGCACATCAGAGTAATTTGTTAGGGTTAGCACTCGAAAATTGTAGTTATGACATTTGCCCGTTATGGCGTAACTGTTACTGATTACTGATGACGGGCTCCCTTTTCCACACTTAGGGTTCAAGTCGGCCTATTGTGCGTCGGGTAGTTTTGTGAGGCTGTCAGTCCAACCATCCCAACTCCCTCCAGAAACGCTGATGTCTCCTGGGACGTTCGCAGGCCTCCGTGATGGAGTTCGGTGTACCTAGGTTCCCTGCCCGGTAGTCTGCAGCCCCGTGCACTCCAGGAGCACGTGACCCGCTCATTCTTCTGATGCTGTAACTGTATTAGCAATAATAACGTCTGTAGCCTGTAAAACAATACAATGAACTTTTTCTTTACAGGTACATGATAGACCGCAAGTCAGCTCAGCACGTTTCGCCGAAAGTCCAGGACCTGTTCTTCATCATGGCTGTCTCCAACTCCTGCATGGACCCCCTCGTCTATGGCTCCTATATCATTGATCCACGGACCTTCAAACGGGCAATACGGAAGTTATTCTGTATTAACGTCAGTCCCTCAGAAATACCGGGTGAGTTACACTAAACTTTCATTTTACAGCCACTATTTAAATAGTGTGCTGTCACATTTCTAAAACGCCAAGTGTGTTCTTTCAATGTTCTTTTTCGTAGTGTGGGAGCGAGACAGCGAATCAACTCACGCGTAGAGGCATCTCGAATAACAAATAACATAACAAAAAGAATTTAAGAAAACTCCGACAAAACAACTTCTGAACTGCTTAACCAATTTTAATAATTCACCTTTAATGAAAACAAACTAAATAGAAAACGGTCAATCCGTTCGGAAGTTATGATCCCACAGATAAACAGACGATTCTTACTTACTTGAAGAAACATTCATACTTGAAGAAAACACAAGCAGTTTCTATTCTACATTGAAACATTGGCTCTGACAATCCTCCTTCGGGCTAAACTAATTTTGATGTCGCAAAGCAATCGATCCTAGGTCTCTGATCTGCGGTCTTGAGCGTTGATCCTACCACTCAGCAAATATTTGTGTAATCTAGAGCATGTGATGTGTACCGACACCATCCATACTTGATGGATTTATGAAAATCTATCACAAAACCTAAATCAAAAGCAACAAAAAGTTTATAAATATAAATATAACGTAGAAACTCAACAAGTTAGATGATTGTTTGTTGACTTTCGTGATAAACAAATTCAACAAGCTCGGTTTGGCATAAGGAAAAATGGTTGTCAATTTTCGACACTTTGTGACACGTTCTTTGGTATTTAACTTTTGTTGCCAACCGTATCAAAAGTACGTAGTTTTAGTTAAGTTAAAATTGCAAACGTCCTTACGGTATCGGTAGTTAATTGTTTGTTACCTGCCAACTAAACCACTTGAAATAGAAAATTGTGACAGAAAAATTAAAACTAACCCTTTTAATTTTTTAGACACCCTTGAATTTTGTTAAAAGCAATCACGGCTGAAAAAATATTTTTTATGGCAAGAAGGTCTCTTGCTTAAAAAACAACAAAGGAATACGTCACGAAATGATAAAACAAAACTCAGATTTCCCTTTCATTCAGACCATCCCAAATGACCATTCCAGCTATTATTTCTTCCCTTACTCTTATAAATATTTCATTTATGCATAACTCAACGAAAACAAGTTATTTTCGTATAAAATTATTCTACTCTATAAAACATAAAATCGAGCGACAAAGCGTTTATTTTCTACGTGGGTTTCAGAATGAAGTTTTGCGTATTGCGAATTATTAGGAAGTTCCTTAGATCATAATATTAAAGGTATCGCTACATTTTTCAAATAGAATTCTTGTAAATCTAAAGTATTCGTTATTTTCATTCAATGTCATTTTGTGTAATGTACTTTTGTTATTTCGACTTTTATATTCTAGCACTTCTATCGAATCGAGATTTATATTGCTGGTCGAAGTGGTCATCTCTGATTACCTAAGGAGGTAGTGGTCACAAAGGCTGGGCTTTTACAACACTCATCCTCGGTAGCATCCTTTTCAAGGTTGTGAAGTCGAAGTTTAAAAACGGAACTCTGAGGCTCCGCTGTCCGTCCGTTCGTCCTTCATCAGACTGTATAAAATAAAGACGAATGATCGAGACAATTATTTTACAAATAATATAGTTGGTTTTTGCCTGTTGCCGATATTCACCATCCCTTCAGGGTGAAAGCAGGTAGTGTTACACTCTTACTGACTAAACCTGAACCGCCGTGCAAGGTCATCAGAGTTTTGGTGTCGAGGCGTTACAAAGCGTTGCAATGCATCTTTGGTGATAATTATTCATGGACGATACTGGGATATCAAGTAGGTCAATCCTTAAAAAAAATGTATAGTTTTCAGAAACTTTCACGTGCCAGCCCTACTCGCTTTTGGATGAATTGTTCTCACACTGAATGTTGTCATGAGACAAACACAAATTCAAATTTCATGAAAAATTAAGCCACATTTATTTTTTCGTTTATTCTCCGGCTTACGTATGAGTCTTTAAAAGTATAACAAAAAAGAAGCGGATTTTATTTGGTCCTACATTTTTTCCAAAAAGTTCAAAATTTAATAGCAATATCAGTGTGCCTGAAAGATTTCTAAAAACTCCTTTGAAATGTGAATTTCTAAAAAACATATTCAGACATGAAAGGGTTTTTAAAAATCCCTTTGATGTGAAATTGGGCCCTACGGTAAACCTAAAAGGTTTATTTATTGCTACAGTCCAGATTAAAATATTGGATACAAGGATCCTGACTGATCACGCGGTGAATGGAACTAAAGCTAATAAATCAGCCCTTTTCCTAAGCCAACCATATAATTTCGGTGGAGCATACCAATCTCAATTATATGACCGAAACTTCCATGGCAAAAAAACTTGCGTTCAGTAATAATCGAGGGCTAAGGTCACCACGCCAACACTGCGTGCGACGTGTCGTCAGATCGATCTCCGCATAGGACAAGCATTTGCGTGATTCGCAAATAAGAGTTCTGAGTCTGGGTGTCTTGTGCATGTGACTTAAATGTTTGTGAAACCTCCAGCGAGACAGGGATTCAATACTTTATTTGAGGAATCTTTGTAAAGGAAAAATAGTTTTTCTTCAAGTAGGTACGCTTTTTCGTTACTAAACCTAAAAATAAATGGATAGAAACAAACATCTGAAGATATACTATGTCACATTCACCTGTATTAATTTCACAACAGCGCAATATAACAAAATTGACATAGCCAAAAGAAAGAAACCAATCTTGGCCGAAAAAAGGTCAATTAAAAGAAATCCTTGAGGGTTTAGAATAAATATCAAAATAAGCTCTTGAATTACATTTCGTTTGAAAATAATATTTTTGGACTTATATCTTTAACGTTAAAGAAATTCGGTAGTGTGCGAAGCCGGGGCGGGTCGCTAGTATATTTATAGCAGGAACTAATCACGTAATTAACCGAAACATGAACAAAGATAACAATACACACAGTTTGCAACACAAACTTTGGGGAACAACAATTATATTCCGCTGTGGTAAGTTATACCTGTTGGTATTCTAAATTATCATCCAATATCTATATTTAGTAAACTGAACACAACTTTGAGTACCTACGTTTGCCATTACAAAAATAAAATAAACCTTTGTTGCCATACATCGAGTTGTTTAAGGTTAATTGTGCTAACAGTGATAGCTTATTATAACGACCGTTGAAATACTATATTAATTAATGATCACAGGAAATTCGAAATATTTATTTGTTATAAAATAATTATATCTAATCTAGAGGAAAGCAACATTGCGGTTGCAAACGGTTCAAAATCTAAAGATTGGTGAGAGGCCACAGATTTAGACAGATTTCACTGAAAGAAAAAATATAAATTCTTAACACAAAACAACATTTCTAATGATTACATAACACAGAAACACTTTGAAAGATCATTTCGCAAGACCACGCAAAAAGGAAACGTCAAATGAAGTACATCTGATCGGCTATCATACGGAATACCAATACTAGGAAAACGAACAACTTATTAATGTAACTGTAAACAGGAAAATCGGAAAGAAGTGGGAAATGACCAATGATTAAATAATTTTCTTATTTTTGAGGACGTGAAATGTTAGATCTCTCCGCCCATAGCAATACAAATGATAAACGGATTTTTGTTTTGGTATGTAGCTTTAGCCTCGCTTTTAAAGGATGGTTTGAAGCATTAGTCACTGAAAGGACTTTTTCTGTAGATTTGCCTATCTTCTTCTCCTTTTGTGGGTTTTTAAACCACTCGTTACCCTTTATTTTGGCTCTGAAACAGTACAGTACCAACCCACGTTTTCAAATGTCAATCAAATCAGTCCAGCTGTTTTTAAAAATATAAATTGCATTCTCATTCTTTTTGAAGTTATCCTGAAAATTTTAGCCTGCTACAAGATCGAGAAGTGCCTCAAAATTGGGTAACAAAAATCCAACCGGAACGACAAACAAGAAAGTGAGTGTATAAAAACGTGGGAAAACAGTCAGGAGTGCCAGTTTTCTCTTAATGTTAAATGTTAAATGTTTTTCTTTGTCGTATTTGTGTTTAGCACAATTTAGTAATTTTAAATGAAGAATAGAGAAGAATAATCTCTTTTCAGTTTACATAATTACTTTGTAATTGGTCTAGGCCTGCTATACAATTTTCTTACCCTATAAACCCAAAGCCGCCGAAGACAACAAGACATAAAGTCCAGAATGATTCTATATCTCTTAAAAGATTCATATTAAACCATATAACACACCCACATATAGACTTTATTCTTGCAGAAAGAACAATATATTCTCATGATTTACTCGGTAATAAAATTTCCTTTATCCCTTGGCTGACTATCAAGTAACAGACGGCTTAATCAGCCTTAGTGTAATATTTTCTATTAGGTAATTAGCAACGCTGTCTGTCCGTCATACAACTCTGCTTAATCTGGTAATCAGGACTCAGACTTATGTCTGAGTCTAGATTACCAAGCAGACATTTATCCTACTAATATTATAAACGCGAAAGTTTGTATGTATGGATGTTTGTTCCTCTTTCACGCAAAAACCACTGAATGAATTCAGACGAAATTTGGTATACAGATAGTTCATAACCAGGATTAACATAGGGGATAGTTTTTATCCCGATTTTGTGTTCTCATGATATCTATTTTTGGCATGCGAGTCCGCGTTCAACAACCTGTAACAAATAATATATGTGTATCGTATATAGTCAACGTACACAGACCATTTTATAACGACTGACTTTCAACGGCACCGGCAGTCTATAGATAGGGTATTAAAATCTTCAGCACTTGAGGGAGCAAGGAATTTGTTTTGACTTTAAATCTAAAACTTTGTGTAGGTAGCTGAGGGCTTAGGAAAATAACTATTTGTATTAGGGTGGGAAAATAACTGGGTCAGAAAAGTTATAAAACAGTCAAGTGTAAGTCAGACTCGCGACGCTGAAACTGTCCTAAAAATTGCAAAAAAAAAAACTAATCATATTTATGACCAATCATTGCTTAACCTCAACTTTTATTGTAACTGGTTATTATGTCGGCAACAGTAGAAAAACATTTTTGAAAATTTTACTTACGTATATCTATCTATCACGTCAGATAATAAAAAAATAAATGACAATTATATGCTCCCTAAAATAAAAATTGTGTTTGTAAGATAACAAGGTAAACTTTTTAATTACAAAAACCAGAGACACTCATAAATGAAAGACCAAGGACGAGTTTTTTTTTTAATTTCAAGGTACTCTTTTACCTACTGAACCCTAATTAACTCGTTAAGAAATATGATGGCGTAATAAACGGGATAACATTTTATGATTAATAAAGTTTAGTTTCAATTAAGAAATCATTTTGCTTTTAAATGAAAGTTATTGGCTTGAGAGATTTCTCAGCAAAATTTTCGTAACATAACTAATAAATCTGAGGTCTGTGTAATTTGTTAACGTAAACATTAATTAACGGTAAGTTATTACATTTAGCAAATTATGTTATAGGACTTTTGTTTATGTCTTTACCTACATATTCATAATTTTTCAGTGGAATCTTTATCCAATTTCTTAGTTTCAAAACTTTTTTTCTCCTGCCTATATACGTCCCACTGCTGGGCACGGGCCTCTTCCGTATAGGAATGGATAGATCACCACGCTAGTTCACTGCGGGTTGGTGATTTCAGATTCCAATATTTAGAAGCCATTTTTTCTCACGATGTTTGCCTGCACCTTGTTAGTGGTGTCTCAGAATTATTAAGAAAGCACATATATTTTATTTTATTTTATTTAAAAATAGCAACGAATATATTGTAATAGTATAATGCAACTTGTCATAGTTGCGATGCACGCGTAGAACAAGTATTTGTGTGATCCACGAATGCTTGCCCTAAATTTTTCGGATCTTATTCATGTGATTCTTGGTATAGATTAAATACGTTTGCCAGAGTCGTTGACAAAAAAGAAGTGCCGTTGACGAACAATGATCTCTGTTGACAATGCTGTTTATGTAACGGTATGTCTATGAAAAATGTTTTCTATCAGCAAAGAGTTCAGCGAAACTTGCTTTCCAGGAAAAGGGATTTATATTAACAAAGCTTGTTACCCTTGTAACACTTGTTACCCCATGGTCACAACACCCAAAAAAGAGTATAATCATAAATATGCAAGTTACTGAGATCGAAAACCTAAGAAATGAGTTACCAATGTAACAAACTATAATATCCTATCCTAGATTGGATAGAAGAAAAAGTAAAAGCAATTAAAGATCTAGGTGTGACTTTGCGACTTGGAATGGAAGTTGTTGAAGTAACTAATTGCCGGGATATCGCGGTTCTTTTTCTCACGGCTGTGGAATGCGAAGGATTTTATGTTCTTTCTTAGGGTTCTGTATCCAAGGGCAGGGATGAAACCTAATAATTGGCACGAAGCTGTCTTTCCGCCTGTCACCAGGCTGTTGCAACGGTAGCTAGACCGTTGCAAGTTTACTTTTCTTTATTGATGATAGGTATAGGTATTATATATAAAGTTAGGGGTATGAAAAATAGATGTTGTTCTATTCTCAGACCTACCCAATATGTATACAAAATTTCATAAAAATCGGTCGAACCGTTTCGGGAGTTCTGAGTACGGTAACTAACATCGTGACACGGGAATTTTATATATTAGAAGAAGATATTAGCAGTTTGTTACGGTCAATTATTTCTTTGAGTTAAATTAATTAGCCATTTATTTTTTGTTGAGTAATTTTAAATGAACCCGGTATCGTCTGTGTTGACTAACACTTGACCGTGTTCCTTTTGTTCGCAGAGATTTCTTATTTGTTTTATGATTTTCTTAGCATCTATAGACTAGTAGATAGATACTAACTTATCTACCTAATTCTTCTTAAAAGTGCGTCTTTGTATGCATATCTTGTTTAAAGCAAAATAATTGTGTCGTATGTAATATACTTGACTTAGATTCTTAGTAACAATCACCAGCAGATGTTTTTTTAAACTAAAATTATTTCGATGCTTGCGTCTGAAAACCTGTCAAAAAAGTCAACTTAGCGAAAATAGAGTATACGGGTACCTATAAATAAACACTTAAATACATCTACTCTGAAAGGTATTCCCAGAACTATTTAATTTTATAGGTAAATGTAAATAAATTATATAAGAGCCTTGACATTTCAAATAAACACTCAACGTATAATATTCCAACCTACAATTTAACGTAAGTAATATCAAAATGATAAATTTTATCTTCTAATAAATTTCTTCAGTTTTAAACATGAATTTGCGTTCCAAGAAAAAAAGTACTTATTTTATGTTCATCGCAAAATATTACCTGTAAGACCCAATAATAAAATCTCAGAAAAGTAAATTCTGAACATTGACTATGTTGGTATCGATATACAAGCAAAAAAATATGTTAATATTTTTACTATTTGTCTGTTTGTCGTTGCCTTGTGCACGTTGATATTATTCTGTAATTAGCATAGCGCAGGCTTACCCGGTCAATATGTTGTCCAACCTTGGACGAAGTCAAAGGGCGCAGCTAGTATTATTATATTATGTAACAGAATAAATATTGGAATTTCCCTGCAATAAAACGAGCAAATGAAAAACGTATTTCGATTTTATTTATATTCTGTATAAAATATTTTTTTGTAACGCCTCGTCTGTGACGCATGCCTATTATTGCCTATATATTTTAAAAGTATATTTACTGGGCACTTTATTTTTCAAAAAAGGTATAAGAATTAAATAGAATTTTCGTCGTTTCTTTTCGTTTTTCAATAGAGTTCATTTAGCGCTGATTATAACAGGTCATTTCCAGCTAGGTATATGAATTGAATTTCTTACTTCGTAAGTTTTTATAAACATTAAGATTTTTATAATTTATATTTGAACTGCATGGTTCGCCAAGTGGTTGAGGCAACCACGTAAAACGGTTTCGATCCCCGCGTAAGACAAACGTTTGTGTGATCTATGAACGCTTGGCCCGATTCTGGGCGCCTTTATGCATGGGACGTGCGCAGGGAAATTCCTTCAAAATAAAAAGTTTTATTTCAAATGGGCCGGTTTCCAATCATTAAAACTTCACAATAATAACTCTATGTTTCAAAATGTCATTTTTTTGGAGAAGAACCGATAAGAAACTCCATAAATACCTACATCCAAAAAAAACATTACCTAAACCTTTTTTTTTTGTTGATTATAGCTCATATATACACAGGTGTCATAAAATCTGAATCTCGGAGAACTTAAAATAAAAACAGAGTTATTCTGACTGACTTATCCCTCAATCTTGTTAAAGCCTCATAACTGTATCATAAAATACCAGGAGCCATCAATTATTCAGACTTAATATTGTTTACTTGATCATAAGGTTTTTATTTGTTAGTTTTTGTCACAAACGAAAACTGAGCTTCTAGACTCTTGCCTTCGTGTAAGCAAGATGCCATGATACGTAGCATGCCGTCTCACTTCCTCGATTTCGAAGTTATATTGCTTTAGACACAATGAAAAAATGATGAGGGTGACATTTTACGATGCACGCATCAGCGTCATGAAGTCTTCTATTTAATTTTACAAATTTGAACTGAACTTTGCTACCATAATAGTTAAACTTCTCACGCAGAGATAAGTATTTACACGCACCCTTTTTTATCTAGCCCACTGGGAAAAACCCTATCACCTCCCTAAATCCTTCCACGTTTCTGTATCCTGGGCCACATGGAACAAACCCATCGCGGTAAGCGTTTAGATCATCCCATCACCGTTTCCTAAGCCGACCACAGCGGCATCGTTCATTCGTTTTCTCCCATAGTGTGGTGACCTTGGCATAGCGGTCACTGAACATGCCGCTGACGTGATCGGCCCAATCCTAATTTAGAGTGACAGCTTTCTTGGCAACATCTGTGATCCCAATTTTGGGATTGCAAAGTATTAAAAAATTAGGGGCAGAAATTAGGTTCAAATAATAGTTGTCCTAAAAAAGCTACGAACTAGTTATTTTTATGTTTGTCTCTCTGTTACAATACCTGTCTGGAATTATTTTCGGTAAAACAAATTTTCATGAAAACTTATACGGTTGGCTGAGGCCAGTACCAAATCACAAAATAACAATTGTTTTTTTTGTTGAGAACTGTTACTGTGAACCAAAATATGCATCGTATGTTTTGAGTAGTAACATGACATTTCCGAGTCGCAAAAAAAAATTAAAATAATTAGTTTATTTATTGTGCAGAGAATATTTTTGAGTGACATTATAATTTGAAAGTTATTTATTAATACAATAATTGCAAACGTAAATTAACTTTATTGTTTCTGAATAGAGTTTAAAATTAATGTTAAGCAGTGCCTTCATTATAAACTTACTCATTTAGATTTCCATTCTTTTTGCGGCGAACTTACAGCCAAGCACAATTTCTGGATTAAACTTGGCACTCCTTTTTATAATTTAATTTATGCTTTAGATGATTAGATGTCCGTACTATACGGACAAAATGGATTTTTTTATGCGTCCATTGTTTTCTTAATATCTAATTTTTTATCGTTCCTATGCAAGTATAAGACTGTTTTAATGTTAGTCAATTAACCTAAGATGATTGCAAATGTATAAGACTGATTATAATTACAATAAATAAAGATTTATGATTAAGAAACAAAACACCCTGTCATTTCGTCCGTATTTCCCCTACTGTTTTATTTAGTGACGTTAAAGTGTGACTGAGTTTAAAATTATGAAATCTTTTTTGTTTACCGTCTAAATTTGCCTGTAAAATGCTTCGAAATAAATTATGGACCAATTTTATGAACAAACAATACAGTTTATGGATTCTATTTTACCGTTAAAATATTCAAAGGAAACTCTGAGTGAAAAACGATGTTGCTCAGTTATATTTTTAAGAGTATACGCCTTATTTTTGTACAAGTGTTTTATACGGTAGCCTATGACTGACGTTTCGGTGTCTGTCGGTCTGAATCCAGGCTGTACCTCTTGAAACTTGATAGCTGACAGATGAAATATTAAATGAATTCATTTGTGTTGCCTTTATAAAAAGAAATGAAAAAAAAACGTAAATGTTAAGCAAGGGATGCTAAGGTCATGAATTTGATTGGATGGATTTTTGTTGGAAATACTTTTTCTCTTTATTATATTTGTACGGAACCCTCATTACCGACGGTCACACTTACACTTATGTTTTATTAAGTTTTATCTGATTTTTGTCTGTAGTCACATTTGACGCGCTTTCCGATTTCCGATTGAGCTGAAATTGTGCATGCATATGTAAATTGCGTGACAATGGAATATAGTAATGACTAATGACATAGAGATGATCTGGATGCTGGAGCTGACACAATATGGCCATAGGAACATCGATAAACACGCAGTCCTCATGAATGTCTCAATACTTAATACTCAATGTTCTTTGCGTTCCATAGTGTACATGATGGTCTTAAAAATATAATGATACAGAACCATTATGGACCCTGTCGGACACAGCAAAAACTTAAGAGGGAGGAAGCAGTTATAATTTTATATTTAATAGTACACATACCTAAAATCTTATTTTTATCTTAAATGTCCTTGAGTTGGATGAATACAAAAAAAAGTAACCAAAAAGATCGTTTTAAAAAAAGGTTTTTCTAAAAAGTCTCGTTATTCGGAAATATAATAAATAATGCTTCAATAATATCATATCCAAAGAATATTTCTTAAAATAATTTCTATACTCCGTTGTTCTAGGTAAAAGTCAAAAAGCAAAACAATCTTGATGTGTCTTTTTATATAAACGTATATTAAACTAGCTGTTGCCCGCGACTTCGTCCCCGTGGGTAGAAGATATAAGTTATGATTTATACCGGCCCTGTTTTTTTCACATTTTCCATTGTATCTTCGCTCCTATTAGTCGGAGCGTGATGGTTTATAGCCTAAAGCCTTCCTCGATGAATGGTCTATTCAACACAAACAGATTTGGACCAGTAGTTCCTGAGATTAGCGCGTTCAAACAAACAAACTCTTCAGCTTTATATATTAGTAAAGAAGTAAAGATAAAGATGTATAGATATAGATAAATAAACGATTGACGTTCTTCAGCAGTGTATTGACTTGGTAATGTTTATTGTTGAGCCTCTCACGTTGAGCCAAATATTATTTACTCAAACATAACATGAACCATCTGACACAACAGACCAGCGACGTAACGTAGTTTTATTTATAACTAGCTGTTTCCCGCGGCTTCGTCTGCGTGGTTAGAAGATATAAGTTATGATTTATACCTGGCCTGTTTTTTCCACATTTTCATTGTATCTTCGCTCCTATTAGTCGCAGCGTGATGGTATATAGCCAAAAACCTTCCTCGATGGATGGTCTATTCAACACAAAATTAAAAAAAATATTTTTTTAAATTTGAACCTTTAGTTCCTGAGATTAGCGCGTTCAAACAAACAAACTCTTCAGCTTTATATATTAGTATATAGATAATATATGTTGATTTATCTAAAATAGTCTCAATTTTTTTTTTCACAGGTATTACCGGTCCAGATATCAAGACTAAAATCAGCATGCGACAACCAAGCAGAGAAGTGACGCAATTTGAAAATGTAAGTTCTAATTCCAATTATACAATTATTTATTCATGCTTTTTTTATCGGATCGTCCGATTAGTTTCGAACGAGCGTGCTGTGGGCGAACACACAACCGCCGGTTTTTAATATGACCGCTCTTCCTTTTTGAACAATGGTGAGAAACTGCTATGTTGAGTAACGACCTTAAGTATGGAATTCCTGTATGGAATAAAAATTAGGAGGCATTTGCCAAGAAGTGGGATCCAACGCAAATACCCACGTCCTACATATTCGCGCTTCTGATGAAAGACTTACAAATTAAATTTTTGTATTGATCAACTAACGAATTTTATATGCTCTTGGATCGTTATTATAAAAATTATACAGCTCTCAGCAACTTTAAAACTTTGCTGTTTATTCAACGTACCAATTTATTCCAGATATTCGTATGCCATTGGTTTTTTACTATGATTTTTATTCATTTCCAAATGGTATGCATAAAGTCAAGGAACGATTATATTTCTTTAATATCAAAATTGTTACATCTATAACTATATCTATACTAATATATAAAGCTGAAGAGTTTGTTTGTTTGTTTGTTTGAACGCGCTAATCTCAGGAACTACTGGTTCAAATTGAAAAAATCTTTTTGTGTTGAATAGACCATTCATCGAGGAAGGTTTTAGGCTATATACCATCACGCTGCTACTAATAGGAGCGAAGATGAGAAAGACATGGCCGGTACAAATCATAACTTAAACCTTCTAACCACGCGGACGAAGTGGCGGGCAACAGCTAGTCCTTTACATAAATGGAATCCTTTAGTGAACTACTTTAACATATTAATACACTTTCCCTGTGAATGAACTTTTCATAACCGCTATTTCATTGAACTCTAGAATATACAAATCCATTTAACAAATTGAATCACTTTTAGTTTTAGAAAACTAATATGAAGACATCGCACGTCCTTTTATTTGCGATCCTACTAATATTATACACGCGAAAGTTTAAATGAAGTGATGTAAAACACGCAAAACCGCTGAACGGATTTAAACGAAACTTGGGACATCGATAGTTTATACCCAGGATAAACACGGAGAACAGCTTTTATCCCGATTTCATGTTTTTGTAGGATCATTTTCGATTTGTAGCAAGCGAGCCCGCGGGCAATAACTAGTCCATTGAATAAATAGAATGACTTTCAGTTTCTAGAAAACTAATATGAAGACATCGCACGTCCTTTTATGTACGATATATTTGACGTGGGCCATCTTACCTATAATAATGTTGGCTTATAAGTGACGCGGGACATTGATCGGTACTTTGGGACGTGTCGTTTCGCCCAGTTGAGTGTAAGGTAATTATATTTTCTTTTATTGCGACAACAGTCGTTCTTATAATTTCTTGGGTTCGCAATATTTTTGTGTGACAGTGAATACAATAGAACAACAATACGTGATTATAATACATGATGTGAGACGTGGAGATCTGAAAGTCTAGGACTTTTGTCCTTTTTATCTTATTAGAGGTCAAAAACTTTTTCAGCCGACTTTAAAAAAGAGGCGGTTCTTATTCTCGACTGTATTGTCATTTTATGTTTGTTACCTCAGGAATTGGGATTAGATAAACAGATTTTATTAATTATTGCTTCATTTAAGGTCAAATAGCTGTCTATGGGCCGATCTTTTCAGTCCGAGGAAACATTAAAGACGCCGAATTGAGATCCTCCCCGCTTATGAAGTCAGTTAAAAAGTCTTGTATGTGTAGTGTCGCGGCTCGCTTCCACACCAGCAACTTCAAAAGCTGATAAAGAAGCTGAAAAATAAAAATAATTAATTAATGATGAAATCAATTACACGCAATTAAAATATGTAACGTTTTTAATCAAAAAGCTTCGTGGTATACCCACGGCTACAGTAATAAACTCGCCGATGTCATTATTTTAAGTGATGGCCGCAACTTTTAAAATCGTTTTAAGTGATAAATGTTTGTGTATAATTTATACGAAACAGAAAGCCACGTTTTACATTAATTAGAGTAAACATTGAAAATGGATTGAGTAGTGATAAGTTACATTGAAAAAAAAAAGTTTTTAAAAGATGACTCCCGCTATAAGTTATTTAATCCTTATCTCTCGAGGGTTTTCACAAACATTCAAGTCACATGCACATGGTGTCTTTGACACCAAAACGTATAACTGAATAAATTAATTACCGTGATAATATTTTATTATTACTTAAACCAATTAGACGCAATTAGATGAAACCAAGTCTAACAAAGCTTAAAAGTTTCTTGTTAGAGTGTTGTACTAAATCATCGGTAAATAGTTGACAGTAATTATTTACTTTGTATATGTATTTATTCTTCATACTAGCTGTTGCCCGCGACTTCGTCCGCGTGGTTAGAAGATATAAGTTATGATTTTTTAGTCGCAGCTTGATTTTATATAGCCTAAAACCTTCGTCGATGAATAGTCTATTCAAAACAAAAATATTTTCTCAATTTAAACCAGTAGTTTGTGAGATTAGCGCGTTCAAACAAACTCTTCAGCTCTATAATATCTTAGTATAGATTACAATTATTTCTGTGACCATTATCACAGGAGACAATGATCTGGCTCTGCGGTGATTTAGTAAGCTCTTAATAATTTCGGCGACCCATTATACTTAAGTAGCAAAATACAAAAAAGGTGTGAAAATAATTACGAAAATGGACGTCGTTAGATCTTAATATGATTTTTAATGTTCGTAAAATAAAGAAGAATATAATCATTAAGATTAGTGAAATTGCGAATGTTTGGAGCAGAAAATAATGGTTTTATAAGTTGGATTAATTACGGCAATATTAAAGTTATCATGACTTTTGTTCTTAATAATCCTGTGAGTGTTTAATTCGGATCAAAGGCCTAAAGGAATGGAGTAAAGACAGTCTTAGCTTAAATATAAGCACCATAGACTGTACCTATTATAGAATCTTATCATGCTTTTTATCATTCTTTCGGATGGTCGATGTTAAATCTGTTATCGTAGTTTAAACCGCTCTTAAATCCTCACGCTTCAGGTATTCCAATCCACCTGACATTCCATCTATCACTAAGCTTTATCTCGTAAACCGTTAAAACTTGACCGTTGAATTTTCTGCAGATAATTTTTTTGGAAAAAAAAATCTGGTTGTCCAATTATTTTCTTAAGCCTTAGTACGGAGCGATCAGTTTCACGTGTCCGAATTTATTTGACCGCTTTTATTTAATTACACCATAGCGGTTTCTGATATATCAAAAAATCTACCTTCCTCATCTCACATAATATTAAGCAGTTATTGTGTTCTCACCCGAACACAAATATACTTTTAAATAATTTCCATAAAACACAAAACTCTCAAAGAGTTTTAATCATATGTATTTGTAGCACGTGGAACAGTAAACTCGGGTATTTCAGCAAAAACATTCTCGCGTTACATTGTTACTTCACAAACTGTTTCAGGATTTCAGGAATACAGTCGGATAGAGCTTTTCATGATCCAACTTCTATTTGAAACCATATTGCATTGAGATTGTGATGATTCGAAGATTTTTTTGTGAGATATTTTCAGGACTATGTTTTTGTGGACTAATTAAGCGGATATTTACCAAAAAAGACTTTAAGCTACTTTTTCTGGCTTTTATTTCTTTAATCACTAAAATCACGATTAAGGTACAAAACCTTAATCGTGATTATAATCAATAAAACGTCTGGAGTAAAAAAGTGTTGGCCATGAAGTTAAATGTATGTAAAGATAAGCTAGATAACCTATCACACATTTTAAATACTGTCTTCTGAATGAAGGGTGACCGAGACAAGGGTGAAAACGGAAGAACTGCAGTTTCGATGTCTATAATATATAATAATCATATAGTTGTAAATTGCATTGTCATCGGGTTTGAAACTACCCTGAGAATTTCAACCTGCTGGCTTATCGGGAACTGCCTCAAATTGAAATTCAAAAATCCAACCGGAACGACCACAAAACAAACAAGAAAAAATACTGTAAAACACTTTTTTAGCTCATTTCTACGGAACCTATGCAAGTGTCGCGAATCTAATTCGCACTTGACCAGTATTTGCCATCGTCCCTCCTGTTATTACCTGTAAAGGCTTTGAACGACACAGACCACAGATAATTGAAGGAAGGTCAATCAATATGGTAATTCACTCGCAATGCGGTTACCTGGAAAAGCCGTCCAAATTGAACAACTTTGGATAATGAACTATTGTGCCCTTTCAGAGTTAGTGTTGAGGTTACCTAATGTATGTTTATTTGGGGAAGGAATAAATAAATGCGGACAACATCACATACATTGTTCTGAACCCAAAGTAAATTACTAAAGCACTTGTGTTATGGAATTCAGATAAAACGACGGTACCACAAACACCCAGACCCGAAACAATGTATAAATCTGAATTTTTACATTGACCCGAACGAGGATCGAACCCGGGACCTCAGAGCAAGCGATACCTTGAAACCAACGCGTACGCCACTCGACCACGGAGGTCGTCAAAGGAAGGAAAAGATATCCGCGAAGCAAAATACATATAGTAGTGTGCATCATTAGTCGTAACGCGGCTTAAGACTTCTATAGGTACACAGCATACAACAGCATAAAAATTAAACTGCCAAAAATGATATCCAATCATTGGTTGCTAGTGTCCCTGTAAGAAGTCACAGCCTAAATCAATAGATTGCACAACAAATCCAATTGTTACACAAACATTCAATTGTCATGCACAAAGACAACTAGCCCAGAACAAGCACATATAAATTCTGATCTTAGTATCCATTAAGTCGATCTGAAAAAATATATTTAATGTTCGATTACTCATTTATCTTACTTAAATCTTCTACGTCACATTGATATCGCTAATGCTAATAATTTCAGACCTGGGAAAAACTTTCAAATTGAATTTGTTTAATAGTTACCAAGAAATGCGTTGTACGAAAAAAATAATTTACTGCTTCAGTCGAAAGCCTAACCGATAGACTAGCTACTAACTAGACATTCTTGTACCTAACAATTTACCGTCACATAACTTTGTGAATATATTACCTTTTTATTTATGTTGATAACGATTTCCCACAACTTTCCTCTGTAACATAATACCTTTTAAATTCGCACTCTTTGTTTCATTTTAGTTTTTAGTTGAAATGGTTTTATAATTTATTGTTTGTTACTTCCAAAGTATTTTTTGTTGGTTTCAATTTTCATAAGTATTGAATGCTACGATTTCTAGCAACTCTATTATTTTTGTTGGAGATCCAATAGTAAATAAATTTAAAATAAACATCTACCCACATTACATTCAGACATATTTATAGCAGCAGATGGACGGCAGACCTATATTGATAAAAGCGTAAAATAATAATCATATTTTGATAAACTCTGCAAATAATAACCTTTATCCATACAAAGACGATTTTCTCTTAAAATTTTATCAAAATAAATCCCTCTATCTTCTTAATAGACGGTTTTGCTTAACAGTCTGACAGTCACTGTCACATATTTAGGTAGATAAGACAAAAACAAGCTAATTTAAAAGACCCATCTGTTCTTCGAAAATTAAATTGAACGTCTAGTCTGGTAACATACTGCTTATAGACCCCCCAAAAAAACATTATAAGTGCTTAAATGGTTGAATTGTTATCCCGAGGCATAATGATCTACTTTTAAAAATAACTTGTAGTAAATGGCTTGTGAAAAATATTTTTCTCAGTTATCCATAGGTACTATTCATACTAAAAATATTGGAGTAGAAAAAACTAACGTATAAGAAAGGTTTGAAAGGGTTTGGAATTGCGTAATATCCTAGAAAATTAATGGTTCTTTTCTATGTTCGAAAGATATAAACCCACTGACATAAACACATGAAAAATCAAGAATTACTAAAATTAAAAGCAGCTCAAAAGCTAATTTTTTCAGTACAACCATAAAATACCTTCGCAAAGTATTGAACGTAACTGTTCATTTTTAAATAATGTAGTTTTTAATCTGTTTCATCATCCTAGCCTTTTCCCAACTGTTGGGGTCGGCTTTCAGTCCAATCGGATTCAGCTAAGTGGCAGTGTTTTAAAAGGAGCGACTGCCTGTCTGACCTCCTCAACCCAGTTACCTGGACAACACGATACCCCTTAACCTGGGATCGATCCAATTATCCTGTTATAGCTTAGCCACAGGCTCAACAATTTTTAATCTGTTTACTAGTATAATATTTAATTAATCACTAGTAATATATTGTAGGTTTTTCAGACTGACATCACTGCAAAAACGCAGTGACGTTAATTTTAATTACTCTCTTAATTAGTAAAAGTGACGTTGAGTGTCAGAGTTATAAAAAGCTGGCAGTTTGACGTCACTTCGTTTAATTATTTTTTTAAGTGTTTTTTAAATTTATATTTATTTAAGTCGAGATATATAAACGGGTATCCAGTACTAGGTTTGTACAGAATTGTGTAAATAAACATTTTGGACGTCGTGGTCGTCAAAATAAAGATAGAAAAAATAAACATTTTTATAAAACTGAGGCTTACATGACATATTTTTTTTAAGTTCTTGCAAGAGTCTAAACAAAAATTTTCTTTTACAAACATTGAATGAAATGCTTTCTCTGCGTTTTTTTTTGTGAATTTGCATTTAACAATATCATAATAATATAACGTTTGTTTTAGCTCCGTTCATGACCTTGAACAATCAAACTCGAAGAATATTGTTGTGAAAAGAAATAACAATCCATACTATTTTTTTAGCGAAACTGCAGATTATAATTTATTCCGGCTAGTGGAAGTTGTTCGCAAAAGCTGAGAATTAAAATATAAAAAAAATGAATCCAATATTCGGATCAAGAATAATTTTATAGGAACACTAGCTGACGCAGCAAACGTTGTTTTACTGATATTTTTTCTAGTTGCATGTAATTTTAATGCCACATTATAAAAAAATAAAAACATACAAAAAATTTTTTTTTGTGTAAGCGACCCTTATAACTTAGGCGTATGAAAAATAGTTTTTGTTCTATTCTCAGACCTACCCAATATGTATACAAAATTACATAAAAATCGGTCGAACCGTTTCGGAGGAGTACGGTAACTAACATCGTGACACGGGAATTTTATATATTAGAAGAAGAAGATATATCACGTCGTTTAGCTATCTTGTAGCGCATGCTTTTGAAATATAGTTTACATCGTGTTATCCAGAGTTAACCCGGTAAGATTAAAGTCTGTCTATAAAGTAAAGCCTTATTAAATTCTGAAAGCTGTCAACCCATTTCACAGGTAGGCGTGCACTTTTTCATATTTTCTGTCCCTCCAAAGAGGTTGAGGTACTGTAACGTAGGTTCTAGGCAGATAGGCTTGTGAGAAAAAAAAATGGTTACAATGAGATTAACAATTTATTCTTGAGAAAAAAACAATTAGTCGGTTGAGCTGGGGGTGGTTTTAAAATATCGAGCGCGCGAGGAATTGAATGTCGCTAGAGAAACACCACTATCCTGCCTCAGTATCCGGATGTGTAGGGGCCCGCGGTCTCCTTCCCGGGTAGCAGCTGACCGACGGAGACTCAAGGGCAGTCAAGGTCTTCGGCAGGAACGTTTCTAATCCTGACGGTCGATAGATGACGGCGTCAAGGACATTAGGCAGGAACGAAGAGGAAGAAGAAGAGTAGAAAACGCAGCCTCGGTGGCTTACAAGTACTTGAGCAGGAACTGGAGGCTTGAAGCTGGAGACTCGACTTGGACTTGAACTTGAACTTGAACTTGAACTTGAACTTGAACCCTGGAATTCGGTAATTGGTAACTTTAGAAATTGACCGAATCCAGTCTGTTACTGCGGCATCCCGTTAGCAACACAACATACTAAAATGGAAAGCGGTGATTCAGCACTAAGTAGCTATCGAGATGGGGCAGTCTAGGCAGCGTGGTACATTAGCTAGCAAAACTACATGACGTTGTTAATTGTAAGATGAATAACAGCTATTATGAAAGTAGTTTCATAATTAATACATCTTATGCAATAAATTAATAGCAGTGTTATTAGATTTCGAATTTAAGAGAAGGATATGCTATAATAAAAATGTCGTTGTAAGTTTAAAATGGTTGACCGTCATGACACGGCCAAGGTTAACCGTTCCAAAGGTCAATGCAAATTGTAAAGTCGGTAAACACAATATTTAAAACTATAGGTCAATTACATTTTAGAACACGACAGATAACAGTTTAAATATCTATTAAAGGTTTGCAACACTATGATGGTGAAAGTATTAAAAGCAATTAATCGTAGCACAATGATAATTTTAGCAAGTCATGCATTACTTAAATCTAGCGATTATTTGTAAACGTTTTGCAACACTCACCCGATATGGGGTTCACTGAATTTAATTAGTAGATATATTTAAAGTTTTATATTTTAAGTGGCCGGTATTAGGGCCTCACTGTGAAAAAATAGAACTCGAGAGTACGCGCTCAGCTGTTCGCGGTAGGTCGGTAATAATCCTTTCCCCGGTCGCACTGGCATCGGTGACTCGCGTGACGCGTCGCTCGCAGTTCGAACGGTGGCAGGGGTTCGGCCAACGGAACCGGTTTCCGAGACGTGAGTTCGGGCGTGCGGCGCGTTCCAATATAAAGACGAGTATTTTATAGAACTTCAACTCGATATACTCGTAAGTGTCTATAGATTCGAAGAAATTAGAGCATAAAAACGTACAACGTTACAGTACCCCCCTCTTTAGGGTAGGATTTTTCCTAGGGAAAATCCGCTGCTACTGCTACTGAAAGCATTTGGTTCACGCTACACTATCATTCCTATCCCTTTCACCCATCCTCTTTTATTCATTCATCTTTTAATCAGCAGCTGACACTTTAGATCCTGTGCCTTCCGCACGCTATCATTCAGAGTATTCTGCATATAACGCAAAACACCCACGCGAACCGAACGTAGATCTTATGAGAGTTTATTATGCAGTGCAGTCTACATATAACCAATGGATGATAGATAAATAAAATGGCAGATATTAATATAGATAGGAAGTGTGTGGTTTTGGCTTACTTTTGGAGTCACCAGCCGCTCCTGCATAGGCTTATTTAAACAGTTGCAAACCGCTGTGTAGAGTGTAATGTGTAGAAAGATGTGTATAAGTTATCGATGGTGTAGGGCCATGATACCAATAACAGAAATCATTGGGGTAGAACCAAGATTGCTTTCTTACTATGGCTGTAGGGCCGATAGTAATAATATAGAAGCATGAATGGGGTAGGCCATCGTCTTGTAAGACAATTGGGGTAGACCAACAGTGTAAATAAGGAAATAGTAAATAGAAGGAATGGTTCATATGTAGTGGCAGTGTATAGGTAACTGTATCTGTATTGTATATAGTTAAGGTAGTAATCCATTTTAGCCCAATTTTAGGCACTAGATAGGCGACATTAGATTTAGATTTTTATTTATTTTAGGGATAAGTTATGTAAAAAGTAGTTTTAGTTTAAATTAAATTATTTAATATATTTTAGTTTTCAGTTGTTCCAAGCAATGTACCATATATAGCTAAGTTTTGTCATTCTTTGTAGTTAATTTGTTTCAGATCTTTAATATGCCATTCTCCGATAGATTTTCCAGACATATCAGCTAATTCATAAACTAGTGGTGATTTTTTATTGACTACCTTACATTTAATGAATTTAGGGGCTAATTTTTTATTAAAATATTTGTCTTTGTCGCTTTGGTAGAAAGTTCGCTTCCAGACAATATCACCTAAATTGTATTCGGCAGGTTTTCTTCGTAAATTGAATGACTGACAGTTTCTAGTATGAGCTTGCAAAAGAGCTCCTTGTACTTTGTTGAAGATAGTAGCTAAATAACCTAGATTTTCAGCATACAAATCACGTGGTTCAAATATGATATCGCTGTCGAATTTACAGTCTCTGTAATGAGTACCACAACTAACCAGTTCACGACCATATACTAGAAAGGAAGGCGTGAAACCAGTTACTTCATTCACGGAGCTGTTAATAGCAAATTGGATTTTAGGTATAATTAAATCCCAAGTACGCTGATCGTTATTTATGAAAGTTGACAGAGCAGTCATTATAGTTTTGTTATACCTTTCAACGGTATTTATGTGAGGCGAGTATTTCGGTGTAAAATGTAAGTTTGGTATGTTGTACTTAGCTATTAAGTTCTTTAGAGTAGCGCTAACGAATTGTTTGCCGTTATCGAGTATGATAGTAAATGGGATACCGTGTACCAAAAATACGTTATCTTCAAGAATTCTGGAGATTATGTCAGCATTAGCTCGTTTAATAGGGAAAAGCAAACAGTATTTTGAAAAACAACAGGTTACGACAAATATGTAAGAATTTTGTTTCTTGGTAACCGGTAGAGGTCCAACAAGATCAATACTAAGCATCTGAAAAGGTCTGTAACAAGATTTGGGTTTACCCATGTGTCCAAGCGTTGCGTGATTTTGGTGTTTGTGGGCTATGCAAGTGTCGCAAGAAGTTACTGCTTTGACCACATCCGCATACATACCGGGCCAGTAATATTTTAGTGATAGTCGTTTAAAAGTTTTAAAAATACCAAGATGGCCACAGATTGGCTCAGCGTGATTTTTAATTATAATGTTAGTTCTATCCTCAAGAGGTACCACTTCTTTCCATTCAAATTCTTTGGTTAGTGGATTAAGACTCTTTTTAAAACGAAAAAGTTTATTGTCTGATACCTGATAATCAAGAAAGGAAGTTGGAGAATTTAAGCAACCATTATAAACACTTAGATACCACGAATCTGAAGTTTTGGGTATAGCATTATTGGCAGAATGGTCACTATCAATGGCTGATACGGGAGTTGAGCGCGATAGAAAATCAGGTACGACATTTTCTGAACCACGACGGTGTTTTATTTCTAAATTATATGCCGACAGTCGAACACCCCAGCGAGCCAAACGACCTGTAGGATTATTTAATTTTAAAAACCATTTAAGGGCAGAATGATCCGTGTATACCGTTAGCTTTTGGCCATTTTCAACATAGCAACGCCAATGTTCAACTGCTAAAAGAACTGCAAGGGCTTCGCGCTCTGTTGCACTATAGTTGCGTTCTTGTTTGGACAATGACTTGCTCATGTATGCTATGACTCTTTCCTCGCCTTTTATGTCCTGAGTCAGAACTGCACCGATACCGTAGTCACTCGCGTCGGTGTGAATTTGAAAGGGTTGGGAATAATCTGGGCATGAAAGAACAGACGCGGACACTAAGCAGTCCTTTAGTTTAGTAAAGGCAATGTGAGCTTCCGTAGACCATAAAAATGGGGGAGCTTTCTTGCTTTGTGAGGTTAATTTGTTCAATGGTGAGGCCAAGGAACTGAAGTTGGGAATGAACCTGCGGTACCAAGAAGCTGCGCCTAAGAAGCGACGAACTTCCTTCCTATTAGTCGGGGTAGGATAATTTTTAATAGCTTCTACTTTTTCAGGGTCAGCGTGTAAGCCGTTAGCATCCACTATATAACCTAGATATTTCAGTTTATCCCTGAAAAACTGACTTTTCTTTAGATTTATAGTTAGATTCGCAGTTTTTAGTTTATTTAACACAAGTAGTAATAGAGAAATATGTTGCTCAAAGGAAGACGAGACAATAATTATATCATCTATGAAGACGAAGACCCTATGCTCAAATTCCGGTCCATAGAACAAAGCATCTACCAAGCGCTGTTGGGTAGCCGGTGCGTTAGTGAGACCGAACGGCATAGACTTAAATTGATAAGTGCCTCGCGACGGAATGTAGAACGCGGTCTTACACCTGTCTTCCTGCTTAATTAGAATTTGCCAAAAACTTTTTGACAGGTCTAGACTTGATAGGTATTTGGCGTCGCGTAGGTTGTCGAGTATCTCGGATATATAGGGCAAATTGTAGGCATCTTTTTTAGTGACGGCATTTAATTTCCTACTGTCAAGGCAAAACCTAAGCTCACCATTCTTCTTAGGTGTTAGTAGTACAGGAGATGACCATGGGCTTTCAGCAGGCTCAACTACATCATCTTTTAGCATCTCATCAAGTTGCTCCACTAATATGCGTTGCTTTTCCGGGGACATTCTATAGTACCTTTGACGAATGGGAGCAGCATCCCCAGTGTCAATGGAATGTGTTATTAAGGCAGTACGACCTAGACCTCGTTCCTCGTATGAAATTTCCCGGAATTGAGAGATGATATTATCTGCTGTCACTTTCTGGTCTTCCGACAGGTGTACATAAGACTGTAGGTATTCCGATCTCTCTGATGCCAATTCAGCTAATTGAGCCTCTGATGGGTTTAGGAATAAAATTGAGTTTAAGTAACTAGGAAATAAACCAAACTTACGCCAAAAGTCCATGCCTAGAATTAAGGAATTTTTAACTTCTGGTATAATGTGTACGTCCAAATTATGAGTCTGTTTTTCAAAAGTGAAAGGTAATGTAATAAAACCTATAGACGCAAGTTTTTGTCCACCTGCTGCCGCGAATGTTAAAGGTTGGCTAATGTTCCATGTGGTAGTAGAAGCTAGAAAACTCTTATGGGCGTCGTTTCCCATTATAGTAACGGCAGAACCTGTGTCAAGTAGTCCAGTAATAGTTTTACCTTTAACGCTAACTGAAACGTAAGGGCGTGTAAAGTCTATATTATTGTTATGGATTGTAGAAACGGTATAGCAAGAAAAGAATTTAGAAATAGTACTAAGCCAATTATCCCAATCAGTCTTATCAAAATTCATGCTATTATTACCTTTACTACAACCCTTGATACTTAGTTTTTTTGATCAGTCTGGCAATTAGGACAATCTGGAAACTTAACGCCTTTCTTCCCACATTTGAAACATATAACAAAGTGTGGCTGTTTACATGAACCTAAAGAGTGTGAATTAGATCTACACCTTGGACAATATCTATGCTTATTCATGTTCTCAGACTCTTGTCCTATTTCGTTAACTTGTATATGATTGTTAAATGATTTATTTGGTTCAAAAGTAGTTTTAGGTTTATTATAATTATAGTTATTAGAGTAGTTAGGTTTATTAAATTTATTATTAAAATTATTATTACTAGAATTTTTAGAACTAGCGTACTTTGTATAGGCAAACTCAGGTGCTAAAGTGTCAGATGTAACCTTGGGAGGTTCGCAAAACTGTTTAAGCCTAGACTGTATGTTTTCATAATTCCTACATAGTTTCTGCAAGCTTCTAATATCAGTGATATCAGATGAAGACGCTAGAGTACTTGCATAACAGGGCCTAATATTGTGCAGTAAGATCTCTAACTGATCCTCTTCAGATAAAGATTTGCTCAGTCTCGAAAACATACCACGCATAATAGAAATATATATAGTTATGTTTTCTAGTTCACCCTGCGTACGAGCACGTATTTCGGCAAGCAACCTATAGTCGTAGTCGTTTTGACTAAAATCCTGCTTTAGTAAAACTACGATCTCATCCCAAGTTTTAGTGTCATTTTTAATACACCTATACCAATGCAGAGCGTCATCGGTAAAAATTTCAAATAAGTACGACACAATATTTTCTTGAGGGATACCCCTACTTACTATAAACTCATCCACTTTTTGAATGAATGCTCTAACGCAGGTTTTTCCAGAGTATTTTAATTTACTTAACTCGGAATGAATCTTGCGCTCACAAGTGACAATCACGTTACTCAGTTCAGGTACCGGCTGTGTCGGACTAGCAATGTGGGTAGTTTGAGATTTTGGTTTTAGTGAAGTTATCTCCTTATATTGTGAGTTAAAATTAGTACAACATACTTTGTATGTCTCTGCTACATCGGAAGTCGAGTGATTAATCCGATTCAAGCGATGGTAGATATGGTGAAGTAAGGTTTCCGTGCGAAAAAATAAGTTTTTATCGAATTTGGATTTTAACGATACCAAATTATTGTGAGATTTTAACAAGGACTCATTAACCGCTTTCAAATCTGAAATTGGATCTAAATGTGACTCTAAGATGTCCTCAGAGGGTAATGTTAAGGATAATTTAACTATTTGTTTCCTAAGTTCGCTAACGGAGTCACCACCAGTACCACCACGAACAGATACCTCGTAGTCCAGTTCAGCTTTTTGTAGCGACAGAAACTTAATAGGATAAGACATCTTATAAAAAAAACGCCGCGGAATGTGTGTTGCAAAACGTATAAAACACGATACACAGTTACAACAAAATTAAAAAAATAGGACAACACAAAAATAAATGCAAAATCAGTAGTTAGGCAGTCTACCAATATGTGAAAAATTAAAATATACAATAAAAATATAATGAGGGTAGGTACTCAAAAAATTCACAATTGGTAGCCTGTGATTAATTTTAGCACAACTGTAAGAAAGCCGACACCAAGAAATACTACAAAATGATAAGCTCACAAAAACTCAACACGGCACGATATTCTACCTTCCTGGGCGCCACTGTAACGTAGGTTCTAGGCAGATAGGCTTGTGAGAAAAAAAAATGGTTACAATGAGATTAACAATTTATTCTTGAGAAAAAAACAATTAGTCGGTTGAGCTGGGGGTGGTTTTAAAATATCGAGCGCGCGAGGAATTGAATGTCGCTAGAGAAACACCACTATCCTGCCTCAGTATCCGGATGTGTAGGGGCCCGCGGTCTCCTTCCCGGGTAGCAGCTGACCGACGGAGACTCAAGGGCAGTCAAGGTCTTCGGCAGGAACGTTTCTAATCCTGACGGTCGATAGATGACGGCGTCAAGGACATTAGGCAGGAACGAAGAGGAAGAAGAAGAGTAGAAAACGCAGCCTCGGTGGCTTACAAGTACTTGAGCAGGAACTGGAGGCTTGAAGCTGGAGACTCGACTTGGACTTGAACTTGAACTTGAACTTGAACTTGAACTTGAACCCTGGAATTCGGTAATTGGTAACTTTAGAAATTGACCGAATCCAGTCTGTTACTGCGGCATCCCGTTAGCAACACAACATACTAAAATGGAAAGCGGTGATTCAGCACTAAGTAGCTATCGAGATGGGGCAGTCTAGGCAGCGTGGTACATTAGCTAGCAAAACTACATGACGTTGTTAATTGTAAGATGAATAACAGCTATTATGAAAGTAGTTTCATAATTAATACATCTTATGCAATAAATTAATAGCAGTGTTATTAGATTTCGAATTTAAGAGAAGGATATGCTATAATAAAAATGTCGTTGTAAGTTTAAAATGGTTGACCGTCATGACACGGCCAAGGTTAACCGTTCCAAAGGTCAATGCAAATTGTAAAGTCGGTAAACACAATATTTAAAACTATAGGTCAATTACATTTTAGAACACGACAGATAACAGTTTAAATATCTATTAAAGGTTTGCAACACTATGATGGTGAAAGTATTAAAAGCAATTAATCGTAGCACAATGATAATTTTAGCAAGTCATGCATTACTTAAATCTAGCGATTATTTGTAAACGTTTTGCAACACTCACCCGATATGGGGTTCACTGAATTTAATTAGTAGATATATTTAAAGTTTTATATTTTAAGTGGCCGGTATTAGGGCCTCACTGTGAAAAAATAGAACTCGAGAGTACGCGCTCAGCTGTTCGCGGTAGGTCGGTAATAATCCTTTCCCCGGTCGCACTGGCATCGGTGACTCGCGTGACGCGTCGCTCGCAGTTCGAACGGTGGCAGGGGTTCGGCCAACGGAACCGGTTTCCGAGACGTGAGTTCGGGCGTGCGGCGCGTTCCAATATAAAGACGAGTATTTTATAGAACTTCAACTCGATATACTCGTAAGTGTCTATAGATTCGAAGAAATTAGAGCATAAAAACGTACAACGTTACAGTACATATGGAGTAAGTAGGTCAGCAGTTAAAGACCACTTACAAGAAAAAGATTCCTTAAAACAAGGTATTATGTGAGTTTTAATATATTGCGGGGCCGCGCTGTTCTGTTATCAAATGTGATTACCAGCAATGTATCATTCACTCGCATGATATCTTCCCCTCTAAATTAGTTTTTTGGTTTCGTTTCCAAAGGGTAAAAACGGAACCCTATTACCAAGGCTCTACTGTTTGTCTTTTTGTCCGTCTGACAGTCAGTAGGCGGTGTCGTGAATCATGAATGACAAAAAGATAAAAAATTACATAGATGGTTTATTGTTACAACAACGCTCGCCGCTTTAAAGCCGGTATGCCAACAAATAATAATGTGTGTGTGTGCGTGTGCTTGTGTGTGATATCAACACGCAAGCTAAATTGTATACTAGAACATATGAAAAAGCGAAAATAACCATTCGCAGAGATCCAACTGGCAACACGTGTGTTGCACGTTGTGACCTTTACTTCTGGTCTAACTATGCATGTCAGTCAGTTTGTACATTAAATACATCAATACTTTTTACAGTACCCTCTACAACTTAATCTATATAAGCTTAAAGTACTTTTACCATGTCCAAGGTACAAAGACCTTGAGACCAGCATGAGCTAAAACTCACATGGAAACAGCATTACACTACAATGTAGAGTTATTAAGCTTGACCTTGCCTGACCTATTAAGGCTGTCGAACCGGACATGACATATGTACTTACATGTACGGTTTCATCGCTCAATGGGGTAACTTAAGTGTACCCCACTCGAGAGTGTATGTGTGTGTGTGTCATGCAAAGTAAACGTTGTTATTCTATCTCCGAGGAATGAAGGGAAAATGTGACAACGGATAAAAGGACATTGTCAACTTTTGGACCAAGTGATGCTTGGGATTGTAAGTTGGCGAAATATTTCTGTGGCTATACGAAATGTAAAAAAATAAAATCACTCACTTTTCTTCTTTGTTTGTCGTTCCGGTTGGATTTTGGCAACTCAATTTTGAGGCAATTCCCGATAAGCTAGCTGGCTGAAATTTAGGGTAACTTCAAACCCGATGACAATGTAAACTACAACTATAAAAACGGCTGGACCTATTTTGATAAAATTTTAATGGAGTGACAATTAAAAACGTGGATTTTTTTAATTTCAAATCTATTAATTATTTATTTATTGTCAAAAATGGTTTTCTGATACCATAACATCGTACGTACCGAAAGACGTGGATCTTTTGTGTACCTATCTGGCCTTATAAATCGCGTTTGTATAGGTATCTACGCTTAAATTTTGCTAAGTGCTAATATATAATTCTTTTAATTCAGATTGTAATAATCGACAACTATATTGTCGTACACAACACACAACCACACAAAAACTTTCTTTTTATATTTACAATAATTGTATTCGCTTTGTTAACTAATGTCTCTCTAATATTTTCATACGTAATATTTATACATATTATTATCATATATTATATTATATACAAATTAAGTACGATACTAAAAGCTAACTTAAACAATGTAAAAGTAATTATAACATAAAATAGAAATAACTTACCTAACTACGCTCACGCTTAGCATGCCACATCTAGCCATGCTTGATCCTCGTCACTTGCGATAAATAAAACTTGTTACTCGCTTCTGTTTTGCGAATATATTCACATTTACCCTCCTTACAGTGATAATCTTTATTCTATAAATCTATGACAATGTTGTTTACATAGTTTGATGGTTTGTAATAACGAAGTGATTACTAAACTTTTTCTCTGTTATTTTGTGCGTCTTGTTAGGATTTTTGTAGTCCTGTTATATTGTAGTGCACGCTGCTCATTATAAAATATTTTGTAGTGATAAAGTTATGTTCTCATGTAAGTGAATTTATGTAATTCTTAATGAGAATAAAGTTTTCTAAAACCCGAACTAATGTCTCAGTTGCCTTTCAGTAGTCACTGGCCATTGCTTTGAAATACAGATTATTAACGGTCTGAGAAACAAAGTGACTATGTGAGTGATCTAGGCAGCACTTATGCCAGCTTTCATACAAAATTAGGTAATGTCCTTGTATGTGTTGTGTTTGTGAATGCTGTTACTCATTTACAAAGGTTTAATTAGAACAGGCACATGTTTACTTGAACATGTAGTTCATTAATGAATTTTGCGATAGTTTTGTACAGTGCCGGACTATTTTCAACCTACATATTCGGCTGTTGCGTAAAGTTGCAGTAACAATAATATCTTTTGATTGCTATAATGTCGCTTATAGCTGCAAAAACATAATTGGAATCGAATTGAGCGTATGTGTTAAACCAAAATGTCAACTACCTCCATACGAAATTTCATCGAAATCGATACAGCCGTTTCTGCGGTTAGAGGTAACAAACATACATAAAATATACTCAATTATCAATAACATAATATTAGTGTGAAGAGGTAAACAAAATCTTTTAAATGAGGCCTGAGGTCTACTATTTTTGAAGAAACAAGATGCCGATACACAAAGCGAAATGCGCCCTCTCTCTTCCTCAATAATGAAAAAGAAATCCACTTTAATATATATACCCATAGTAGAGGAGGCTATACAATGAAATTAGCCCAAAGATGGTTCGACACTGTTATACAACTTAATTTAATTGCTGCCGGGATTGATTGGATTGCGAGTTTCGACCCAACCGGGATCCATAGGCTCTGGACAGTCAGACCTCATTTCAACGGTCCAACTGTAAATTGCAGTTCAAGTGCACCTTGAATGCAGTTGCCACGACGGCATAAGACTTTTCAAATGCACTTCAATTGCAGACGGCGTGCGACTGCGTTCCAACTGCAAATTGCGGTTGGTCGCAGCTGGTTCTGAGTCGTAATTCGATGTTTAAATATGAGTAATGCTCATGAGAGTTAGTTAAAAATACTGTTATACAACATCTTAATGTTGTAAACATATTTGCTCCACAGCCCAACATTGTAATCTTTATCTTTACTAATATATAAAGCTGAAGAGTTTGTTTGTTTGTTTGAACGCGCTAATCTCAGGAACTACTGGTTCAAATTGAAAAAATCTTTTTGTGTTGGATAGACCTTTCATCGAGGAAGGGTTTAGGCTATATACCATCACGCTGCGACAAATAGGAGCGAAGATACAATGGAAAATGTGGAAAAAGCAGGGAAGATATAAATCATAACTTATATCTTCTAACCACGCGGACGAAGTCGCGGGCAACAGCTAGTAGAATTGATGAAACCTATAATATCTGTAAGTTAGAGGCGTTTTATTAGTCCCACACCTGGTGCTACGATATTTTTTGTACTCAAGACCTAACGTTCGCACCTTTTCAGAATACGAATTGTTTTATATCTGTTTCAATGTTAGGTAAATGTTTTCTTGTTTTAACATCTATTTTCTACATTGACAAGTCAATATTTTAGTTTTATGTCAAAGTGTAATATCCTTCTTATTATAATCGTGAAAGTTTGTATGTATGTTTGTTCCTCTTTCATGCAAAAACCACTTAACGGATTTAGACGAAACTTGGTACACAGATAGTTTATAACCAGGATTAACACAGTGTTTATCCCGAATTTGAGTTCCCATGGGATCATTTTTGATTTGTAGCACGCGGGCTCGCGGGCAACCGCAAGTACCTAAAATTAATAGTTGTTCAAGAAAAGTACTTCCATTTTAAATTGTACCTACAAAGGCAACATTAAATAAAACAACTTTAAAACACGGATCAGGTACAAAAAGGAAAACAAATAAAAACTAGAGATAAGTCGCTAACGTTGCATTTTACAAACTTATTATTTAATGAAAAATATGTTGCTTTATTTCCTTACACGTGTTCAGATAATAACTCATGTTTTCTTTTTTCGGGTTCCGCATCTAAAACGTGAAACGAAACTTTATTACTGTTTGACTGTCCGACATTAGCCTGTATCTCATGCTTGCTAGTTGGTTGAAATTTTAGCAGATGATGTATTTCTTCTGCCGCTGTAACAACTAATGCCGAAACTGAAGATCGAGGTTGAGCAAGAGTTTTTATGGTCATCAATTTGTTGATGGCTGACAAATAAATTTGAAAGACCCAAAAACGTATTTGCCACGATTTGTACTTTTAGTTTGTTTTTTCAGACTAATAGTATGGGACCATCAGAGTTTCGACTCCAATGGGCTCTGGTTTTATGTCGTTCTGTTCATAAAATTAACAAATTCTACTTGTTCATTCAGTTGCATTACCAGCGTAACGTAAATTTAATACTGAAATTACAACTGCACTTTAACCTAAAAAGAGGTTTTATTTAACAATTAGCTCACATTTAATAACTAAAGTGTACTCTTCTGGTCGGTTAAACGCATGTGTTAATCCCCAGCGAAATGCAAGAAATATTAATAAAATTCACGGTCAGGAGGACCACGTGTAACATGTTCAGGAATTTTTACAAAGAATTTTGCAATGTACAACTTTGTTCCATTTTGCACTACGCATTTACATTTTGATAGTTGTATTAAATATCCTTTTGTTTCCTTTCTAACAAGTTTTTATAAAATAGATTAGTTTTTTTTTCTCTCCAGTCTTTATGTTTTTTACACAGAGCTGGGGTGAGTAGGGTGACTACTGGTTGATGCCCCCTCATATCTCAGATTAAAGCTTCTTTTTTCTCTCCATGATAAAACCTGTGTCCTCTTATCCACCTTTAAAAAGCACCGGGTCTTCCCATGAAGTTATCCGTGAATGAAAAGAGATCAACTTCAATAAGCTATCTTACCTATATACAACTTTTTCAGCAGTTCAACCTGAGCGCTATTTGCTGCCTTGGAATAGAGGTCGATACCACGTGCTTTTTGCTCAGGAATTTAGTGTCGAGCTCCGTTGCTAGAGCATATCTATAATAATGCGTCCGATGCTACAAAATACGCTTTGGTGCGACCTGTAACAGAATACCAACAGATTACCTCAACTGTGTACTGTACACCAATTATCGCTCTGATCGTTATAGTAGTCTGTCAGAACATCGCTCTATTTGCATACACATGGCGTGTACATGTTTCGAAAAAATATTTACTTTAGGAGAATTATGACTTCATAGCTTCATCAATCAAAAGAGATGCAACTTTCTTAGTCACAGTAATAATTTAAAGTAGGAAATTTTATAAAAAAATCTAGACGTTTTCTGAAAAAATATTGGAGGCGTATATTTTTTATTAAATCAATAACAGCATAGGGATAAAACTCATCAAAGATGGTAAACCTGTCGTCTTCATTTTTTGTTCAAACTACAATATAAAAATGCAAATCAGATTTTATTAAGCAGCATTTTTATTCAATGTCAAATAACGGTACCATTTCAATCCTTATGATAGAATTTATAAATACCTTAAATTATAAGACATTCAACCCGAATCCCCAATACTATCATACTCACTGAGTTTGCTCAGAAAAAGACGGCAGCGAATACTCTTCTGAATAAGCCTTTAGACAGGATCGATATTCGACCAAGAGATTTGAGGCCTATAAATAAGATAGAGATTAATCTAAAACTAAAAGCGATCAGATTCAGTATTCCTAGGGGTAGTCTAATATTGACCTATTGGAGAACCTTCAATACTAGTACTTTGATCTCAATACATAGACATACTAAGGCACTGGTATTATGAATTCTCTGAACTCCGGCTAAATAGCTAGGTTAAAGGATTAAGCGAGGATATTTGACTGGATAAGGCGATATAGAAATTCTAAATTGGATTTTATGGATGATAACATAAAAAAAATACTTTCCACAACTGGCCTGATATTTAACTATCTAGCAAACCAGTCCAATTTGGGCAAAAAACAGATTCCTATCGTTCACCTTGCATTAATCGTAGAACCTTCCTTGGAGCGGTCACAGTCAACAAATTAAGCCTTACTTTTGGTTATTTTAAACTCACACTCATATCCCGAAGATAAAAAAATCACAGCAAAATTTTTACATGTGATCACAGGACTTAAAAATGCGACGAGGGATGTCGAATTTCAACTTTTTAAATGTCTCTTATCGCTGCTCTGAGTGACATGGATTTTTTTTATTTTTTTCCCTGATCTGTTTTCACTTGGCCTTTCATCCCAGTCTCAGATTATCGTTGAGTTTTGGGACACCCTGTATACATGCATAAAGTGAATTTACACATTTAATAAAATGTCACAAAATGAGTCTATTTGAGATACAAAGCTAATAATCCAAATGAATCGCGTGTTCACAGTCCACTGCAAATAAAGGAAACAAATCATTACAACTAAATTCAGTCCAGAAGCGACTCACTCAAAACATTTACAATTTCAATACTCCATTTTAAGTTCGAGTTGTACAAAGTCCCCTTTTTGGTGAAAGCAACGCGACTACGAGGCAGTCACAAAGGGATATCACGGAGAATAAATAAGTAGAAGGAAATGCCTACCAGAATACCTCAAAAAGATTAGAAATGATAATTGCTAACTGTAAGATCCCGTTTTAAGGACGAAGGGTAGAAACAAAGTCAGAAGAAAAATTTGCAAAATGCGTTCATTTTGACGGTATAACAAAAATTCGCACATGAAGATTTTTTCTTTCCTCATTTGGCTGGTCCAAATTAAACAATTAGCCACATTTTTTTTACATTTCACGTCTTTGACCAAGAACAAAGAGCGGCGTAGATCAGAAGATCTGGAAGCGTGCCAGCGCTTTACACGGCGTAGAGCGGCAATCGTCTTCCACAAACACCAATAACATTACTTCAAGACGTGGCGGTAGGTAACATCGCCGAAACTTCTTCGAGTTCTATAGCAAGTTAATACCACTTCCCTCTGCTGATCTATGTGCCATGACCAAAACCATTTCATCCTCGCCTACAACGCATATTTTCCGCGGACTTTCCGACAAACTTTTCAGGAAATAAGGTTTTACGTCAAACTCCTTTAGACAAGCATTCTAGCGAGAAGATTGGAAAGCGGAACCAATGGTTAGAAATAAATCCTAAAGATTCAAAACGGTGCAACCAGTTTCGACTCTATATAACCATAATAAGACTTATTTCTAAGGGAAGGGTTAATACAATTAAAGCGAAAGATGATTAGGATGTATGTACGGATGTTTACACTTTCACTCAAAAACTGCTGAAATCTGAATCAAATTTAGGACAGAGATCGTTTATTGTCTGCAATAACATATTAGCTACATTTTATCATGGTTATTACCATATTATATTATGATGGTAAAGTGGGAAATCGTCTGGCTGATGCGTGACTGATGTAGGTTTGTTTTTTTCTGCATTATCACCGTTTTCACGCGGTGCAAAAATCGCTGGTTGGGCACGAGTAACAACGTAGGCCGCAGTGAATGTTATAATATATAAATAATAAATTCTCAAAATTATATTAAATCTAAATTTGCCTCAAGATTGTCAGAAAAACGTGGATGTTCAAATGTTACCTACCAAGAAAACTCACCATAATGAATGACACATACTGAAAAGTTATTTTCGCGAATACCAGAATAGAATGGTAATTGAGGATAAGTTTATAAAGGAAAAAGGGTGCGTATTGTGTGACATTCCAAAGGAATCGGTCACATACAATTGGACTTCGCCGCGAAAGCTAATGACGCAAAAAAGAAAGGACAGTGAGGGGCAATGGGATAAAAAGGGACCAAGTGGAGAGAAGTGATTTTCAAAATGAAATGTAAGATCCGTTTAAAGAAACTGGTTAAATCCAAATTGCATTGGAGACAATGGGTGTATTCGTCAATCATCAAATTTTAATTTCACTGTTGCTTAACCCCTATTGTGCTTTGCTGATAAAGCAAATAGAAACACATCTTTGTGAAAATTTCAACTTTCTAGCTATTAAAGTTCATGATATACGGTTTCGTTGCAGATAAACAGATAGACTGACGATAGAGTCTTTGTTATAGGTCAAGTCCTTGGGAATGCAACTACTATTGCTAATTAAAACGTGCTTTTTGCATTCAGTGTTCTTATTTGAAATTTACGCCGGGGTATATCAAAGGAAGCAATTTACTACTAGTTTGTTTGTCGAATTGATCGGTACAGCTCCGGAATGAAGGCTTGCTACAAGTTAGATTAGTTGTAGATGATCAAGTAATTTCTCTTTATAGTGAGTTTTTTTATTTTCCTTTTTTAATTTTTTTAATAAACCACCCTCACACTAAGGAATTTAATCCCCGTGTCGCCGGGGTTTTACAAACTTTCAAGTGACAAGCACAAAGAAACCAAGGCTCAGGACCAGTATTCGTAGATCAGACAAATACTTGTCCTCGGGGATGAAACCCACGACACATCGCGCACAGTGGGTTGGCGTGGTGACCTCATCCACTTGGCTAACCAAGGAGTTCTCAAATTATGAATTAGGAGCTTCATACTAAAAGACGAAAAAATGACAAAATTTAACCTTAAAACCATTCGTATAGAAAAATTCACTGAAAATATAAACAAATTAATTACCTAAACAATGCTAGTAAAATTTTCTTTTCTGTAAAGTAGCATTTTGTTTATAAAATGAATAACTAAGTAAGAGCGGTGGTAAAACCTAATGGATCCTTAAAAGGGAAAGAGTAAATCCGTCAGAAAATGAAGAAAAAACAAAGTTTCCAAGGTCTAGTGTTATTATTTTTTAATTCGTATACGTATTTTAATTTTAAGTCTATTTACCTACATAGTTACTATAGTATATTGACGTAGTTTTAAGGCCATGGTACAAGGATTTTTGTTAGCCTCCCTTCTCTTCTTTTAAAGGGTTACTAGTACCTCCGTACTCTTCCAGCCTACATTCATGTATTTACCCTTTTCAATTGCCAAAGTGCTATGTTCAAAGTATGCACGATTTTTCTCTATCACGCCAGAAAAGTTGCATGAATCTATGTTTGAATACTTACTATAGTTTGTGACCTGGGAAAGCACTTAGTCTACCATTTATCACGACGGGCGTCGAAAATGAGAACAGAGCGCATAAAAATGCGGGGTTTAAATAGAATTCACATATTTTAGAACTTGTTCACCACGAACTTGTTTGCAGAGGTTATATCACCATCCACTAATACTAAAACTTAAAATATAGTCGAAAAGAGACAATACTCTATGCGGCATAGAGCACCGTCTTGCTTCCACAACGACAGGAGAATTTCTCTAATATCTCGCAGTATAGGCGAAGGACGTTGTCTATTCCGTAAAATAGTAAACGTTTTATCATGTCCCGTAATCGGTATCCCAACATTTACAGAACTATGTTTATACGTCAATAAACATTTAACCCTCAAAGGGCCGAATTGCTTCCATTTTATGGGGGCTTCCATATCACAAATAAACGCCCAAGTGGAGAGCTTTTACGCATAATAATGCCGTTCCTACCTATGGCTAGAAGACAAGCATATTTATATGGCATCAACATCCGCTAATATGAGCCACACTTTATGCACACATATTATGTGAAAAGCTAATGTCTTCAACCCACGTTAAGGGGAACGTTGCGGGGATACGTCGTACTCTCGCTAACTAATAACACCCCTGGCCCCTTCAACAGCCTGAGTCAGAGCCACAGGATTCCTCGCGATGCTTTGCGCGTCTCTGGCTGAACTGCACTGAAGCCCGCGTGGCTTATGTCACGTCACCACGACAAACGCACCGATCTCTGCATGAGACAAGATTTGTTGAATTCAGCAATGCTTGTCCTGAGTCTGAGTGTCTTTGTGACTTGAATGTTTGTTAAAACCCACACGGTTCAAGGCCAAAATTCCTAAGAGCGGGAGAGATTTAAAAAAAACTTTCTTTATATCTCCTAGAATCAGTTGTTGGGCGAATTTAAATGAATACCCTAAAACTTTTCTAGGCTTCCACAAAAGTTTCGTACAAAAAGATTTTTTCTCATCCATTATGCATGTGCAATATGAATTTCTGCCTGATAAGGACTGAACAGCAAAACTGACGTGCTAAATTATTAAGTCAAATTTAATTAACTACGAGTACCTACCAAGTTCCTGAGATGAAGACTTTCATCGTCTTGACTATTATACTCGAGATTATTAAGCGGTAGGAAATGCTTTTGGTTTCATATACCCGTCTCTGTCTTGCGGTTGAAGTTTGGAACGAGAGCAAGTATGACGGGATATGAATTTGCTTGTTATTTAAGATTATGTAAATAATTAAGTTTTATAATTTATCCGTTATATTGATAGAGGTATAAAAGAACCTCCTTATTGTATAGGTATTTTGGGCTTTTTAATTAGGGTTCGTTGCCAAAAGGCAAAAAACGGAACCCTATTACTGAAGCCCGGCTGTCTCTTCGTCCGACACCAGGCTTTATCTTAGGTACTAGAATACGAAATTATCTTAGATGATGTATTTATGTTACCGTTATTGAATAAAAACAGATTAAGCAACGTTTTGTAAGGTCGGAAATTCGAGGGTGACCAATTTTTTTTTTCTCTAGCTCACTGTGTCCCACTGCTGGGCAAAGGCCTCCCCCAAATCCTTCCATGACTCTCTATTCTGGGCCGCATGGAACCATGCAATTTATTTTGCAACAAAAAAATAATTTTCCTTTCCCTAGTTGTACGAAACCCTAAATAACACGAATTCAACTCTCACTTGCCCTTTTTTATATTCGTAAAGTACAAGAACATGTGTAAGACACTTGTAAACCTAGATATTTGTAACATCCTTCTAAGTACCTATGTTTCATCTCACAACACCGGTCTGACATAAGTGAGTTAAGCCTACCCGACTCAAACTAAATCAATATACGATAGTTCTGATAATGTCGAATAATACATGAATTATCTTCAATAGGCCAGACGCACGTGGACTCCGAACGAGCGTATTGTTTAGTTTAGACTATAATTACTCGAATCAGTTGTTATTATTTCCAAATTTTCGTCAAACTGTTTGCCTGTGGATATGTATTCATTAGAACACTCACCTGTCGTAACAAAGGTTTGTTTTTAGGGTTCCGGGCAAAAAGGGTAAAACCGGAACCCTACTACTCAGAGTCTACTGTCTGTGCGTCTGTTTTTCCGCCTGTCTGTTACCAGACTGCATATTGTGTACCTCGATAGCTAGCTAGATGAAGTATGTATTTCAACTTCCAAATATCATATATCCAATAGCAACAAATACTGAAAACAATCAAGGTTAAGCAACGTATTACGTTGTTATACATAATTATGTCACCCAACCAATTCGTTTACCTTCAACCAATTTGTGCGCAGTTGTTTTTACGCTGTTTTAGTTTTATACTCGCACTTGGCCGTTTCTTTTTATAATCTCTTGAATTGTGTGTAAGTGATGCATAGTGTGTAAGTGCATATTATATAACGGTGCATAACAACGTCAAAGACCTCTAAGTCTAACAAATTTTTTGAGTCACATCTTTTATGGAAGGTACATCTATTCTCGCAGCTGTATTATTACTTTACTGGTTTACGTCACAACAGAAATTAGGCTGGGGCTACATTAGACCTCTGTTTGAATGCAACCTTTTAAAAGTTAACTTTTTGAAATATTCTAAAATACTACAGACAAACGGCGAAGGGAACAACCGTGAGGAAAGCAGGATTACAAATTTTGGAATCTTAAAGCGTCAACACGCAGTGAGCTTTGTAATCAATGTTCATACACAGTCATTATAGGAAGCATGTATCGTACCTCAACAGTTTATGGGCTTCTAGATAATTATAATGTTATTATATATGTAGATTAGAACGCGCCACGAAATGGGATACATGAGTAACAAACGCAAAAGCTAACAGACCTCTACGCTGTATGCCAAATATTGATTTATTTGGTATGGCCATCCAACAATTGTTACACAACATTTTTACCAACATGAGAAATATAAATTTCTGATAGGCTAGCATCACTTGCAGAATATCAGTTACATACTATAGAAGTATGATGACAATGAGTCGTGTTGCGCAGTATGAGGAGGTCAGATAGCCAGTCGCTCCTAGTAAAACACTGGTACTTAGCTGCATGCGGTTAGACTAGAAATTGGCCAAAAGCTAGGATGACGATAATGTACACATAATCATCTATTTTTGTCCATACTTAAACTTATTTCGTACTTCTAATCGCGAATCGCTAGACACTGTAGCCTAAGCCTTAATATCAAGTGTCTAGTGTTGCCAGGTGTGACATTAATGTGCTGTTCGGTTTAATTGAACCGCCGAAACAATAGTAACTGCGGGTCTTTGTGTTTCTGTGTGTAGGTCGATGGCAACACAAAGTATACATTCAGGGTAATACATAACGCACTTAAGATTATAATAGGTTTACCTGACATTTGAAGTTACAACTAAAAGTTTCTGTATACCTAGATATTACTGTATTTTCTAAATAGAGTTACAAATACAACTGCTTGTATTTGTAATTCAAATGTCACTTCTTGTCATGTACCTTTCTAGTAATAATTGAACGCATTTTTCCCCGTGGGAGTAATGAGAAAATATATTGAACACATTTTTTTTTGCTTTTCCTATATTCCAAGAGAATGCTTAAGCGAAAACGGTGTCAATTGTAAGGAACGGTAGGCACAAATTTTCCTAAAACGTGGAAAACCGTCACATAATGCAAAATTTCAAATGGCTTTTTTAATAAATTAACAATACTTACGACTTTCTACTCTATGAACATTAAATAATGGTCATCTTAAGCTCTTATTCACTCAGCTACGTCAGATCATGATTAAGAACTCTCGTTGCGTCTTAAACTAGACGTGCGATCTCAATTAATACGCGTGATTAATAAACAAAATGAATACAAATCATGGTTAGTAAAGCGTAATTATAAATTACATTAGGTATAACTATGAATCCGCTTAACCAAAGTTCTAATGATTCATTTTTCCAGCGATTTAGACATATGAATCCGCCTTACTAGTACAACTTACTACCTTGATATTCAGCCATCCAGAAAGAGACATGAAAGCTGACCAAGTAAAAGGCTTAAGGATCAGGAAAGTTAAGCCGATTCCGTTTATTAGGAGTTGATCTCTGGCAGTCGTTAGTCCCTAAAAAATATGTCAATCTTATAAAGGCCCTTTATTCTCAGAAAATGGGTTGTGGAGGTTAGGTTCAATGTTTTATGTAAACATTACGAATTTTCCACAGGAATGGGACATTTCATGAAATCTCATAATTAAATTGATGTTATAATGGAAAGGAAAATTTGGTTGGTAGAAAATGAAAATACGCAGAAAATGCTTCGAAGCGGATATTGTTTGCAATAAAGACAATGAAATCAAATTCCAATAATACATCGTATTGTTTTTATTTATTTGAGGAAATTCGTATATACTGGATTGATGATAACTATGATAAGGGGTTATTTTGGTGCCGTAAGCTCAAAAGTTCTATCATAGCTCACGAATGCATATAAAAATGTATTAAAAGCAAGTCCACCTTGTCCAACTTACAATTTGGCAATTGTTGCTTTTACTATTTCTGATTAATTTCGCTGCGGGTTCCAAGGCAGTTAATTGTTTCCCCTGGGACACACCGAACTTAATATTTTCGGTGGTTTTCGTTACTTTCATAGTATTTCCTGTCTTACAGGAGTTGCAATGACGGGCACGTGGAGCAGATAGACAAAAAAATGGTTGCTCACCTAACCGCATTGTGCGATAAGGTCCATTATGTAAGATTATGTAAGCCGTGCTTGAGCCCACCAGCGATAAAAGAAATCTTTACCTATGCTTAGTTAACCAGATTGCTATTAATGATATCGGCTGAAGAGGAGTTGTAGTATATATGTTTGTAGTATTTTGTGTATTAAGCTTTACTCAAATACATGTTCTTCGAAAATCTTCAAATGGAACCCAAAGTGGACCAAGTGGTCCACTTTGGGTTTAGCGGGAAGACAGACTGTTTCGGACAATCCCGCTCTAATTTAAATAGCCCTAATTAATATCTATTTCTGCGTTTTCTGTAAGAACCACTTATTGCAGATAATCATTTATTCTTGGGCTACTAACGCCCATTCACCTTACAGACTTATAAAAGTATTTTTTTACAATAGTTGTTAGTATATACAGGTTAAAATTAAGTTTGTAATCTTCCTTGGACTACGTCTTAGTGCATTCTAGTTTTACTTGTCCGCGAAAGCAACGGAAGTGACTATACAAAAACATTTTCTCTGAGCTCAGACAAGAAAAATAATCGATTCGTTCGACGAAACTATTGATTTCAGATTGTTTAAAGATGGATAGTTCTTCATGAACAACATTAAAACTTTCGAGGTTAGGCCTATTTCATTGATTATCAAATATTATCAAGGTCACAATGAGATTCAATCAAAAAACAAATCAATTATGAAGTCAAGAGCCCGAATATGATAGAATTCCGTGAGCCCATTTCAAGTTTACTACAAATCTACAAAATCGTTTTAAGTAATATTTTTTTCTCTAAGGTCATGTCGGTAAAAAGCTCGTGGGTTTTCTATTTGAGATATAATTGGAAAGTATGTTTGCCGACGGGATTGAAGCCAACTGCAGTGTTTACAAGGGGTGAACAAAATTGATCGGAACGATTGGCTCATCTGCTTTCTGTGTTTTCAGAAGCGCTTTTCAGCTGTTTAAGTTCAGTTTGATTAGATACTTAACAATAACGAAAAATGTACTGGTTTGTAAGTTGCAAACGAAAAACGTAAAAAAATATATGGGTTACTCTAGAAATATAATTTTTAATAACGATGTCAATATTACTAAATACATAATAGCCGTACCGATTACATAAACGCTATTCAATGTGACAATCACTTATCCATTGAAAAAGTTCCGTGCTGAATTGATTGCATTAGCGGTTAACAAAAAAACAGTTTTCGACAACATATTTAATCGATGAGTTTTTAGGATCTTGGGATTATTTACTTGTTTCAATTATAGTAGATCCTTTTGTAGACTCTTTGCCTATTCCCTGCCTCAGTCCTGATTTTGCATTTCCTCCTTCAGAGAAAATCTTTAAAAGTCTAAATTAGTCTATATCCATAATCATATCCAGACGGTTGTCTTTCAAAATCCAATATTTTTTTCATTATCCGAGTTTATTTATAACTTATTAGTATAAGTATTTGATAAGAGACTCTTGCAAAAGTCCGTATTAAAATACGTTTGGTAACCTGTTTTTATGTCGCACTACTGAACAAAGGCCTAGACCCTTCCTCTTCCATAAGAAAAATAATAGTTTCCAAACATCACCGTATATCTAGTATTTTTGCAAACAATAATTTGTTAATTTGTCCTCAGGTACGCCTAACCTGCATCCGTCGCCACAAAGTTCGGTTCGAGGAGCTGTCGACGGTCAGGCCGAGTGTTAACTCCGATCCAATAACGTACTGGGCAGACCATTCGGTGGAAGATCGGCCGATCAAATCAGCACACAGCTGCGAAATATTCGTGTTGCATACGCCCAAGAGAAACCTTAGATAGCGACCAATTCTTCCTGGGAATTTCACCCAGGAAAGTAGATTTTAGACTGGTACAGTGAACCACTTAAAGGTCACAAGGTTTTTGTAGTGGAAAAAATAAACCTGTTACTGTTCGTGTATTATTTTAAAAGACAAAATTAAAAATGGTTGTGACATTGTTATGTTAGTTTTTAAAGTATAAATTCAGTGTTGTGCGTAATTGATTAAGATGAAAATATAAATGTAAAAATTGTGTATATATTTTTTTAAGTACTACTGAATGTAAATACTCTAAAACGAATTTAAAATCAATAATTTTACTTATGTATAGATGTTTAAATATAAATGTATTTAAAAATCATTGACCATTGTATATCCTTTGTAAATAGAAGAATTTCATTACATAACCTAGATAATCCCCTATTTTGACGCATTTATTGTTGTTTTAATTATATATTAAGGTACATTCGAACGACTCCCATTATTGAGAATAGTTTCCAAGTAATAATGGCTTCATGTTTCAAAAGATTGAGAGAGAGATTGTGAATCTAAACCATCCAGAGCGCACATCATAGACATAAAAAATCATTCAAATCTGTTCAGCCGTTTAGGAGGAATTCAGTGACATTCACACCTATAACGGAATTATATATTTAAAAAAACATGAAATATCCCAATTTGATACTGGCTTGAAAGCATGGTTAAATGCACATCTAATATTATACAAAAGCACATGTTATTACAAATTTAAATAATTTGAAAGCTATTTGGGTAATGGGTGGGCTTATTGGATTTATTTTGATGTATGTGCGTTCATTTTAATGAACCTGAAAATTTGCGCATTCAATCAGCTGATTACCATACCGACTTTAAATGTTGAATGCTGGGCATTTGACAAAAAAAAGAAATAGTCCGTCAGATAAATTCCAAAAAAAAGTAGTTTCCATTCCAAAAGTATTTTTTCTATTATCGCGTTAGTAAACAAAAAACTAATATAGGTACAGTAATTTGAAATCTCAGTGACGTCACTTGTCAGTAAACTTTTGCGGTATTTGTTTTTTTGTTCGTAAACCTTATTTTGACCTCACCTTTCCTTATTTGATTCTTTTGTTAAGTACCTAATACGTATATTGTGTCGATGTCTGAATCAAATTTATATTATACCTACTGTTAATGTTTAATATATTGTAGAAACCCTTTACAAACTTAATATAAAGTGTGGTCTTTGAATGTCGACTCCAGCGTTCTCAAAAAAATAAGAAGACATGTAAAAGTGATGATATATCCTACTTACAGAATAAATGATTTCATTTCATTTCAATGAAAATCTATTTATATAAATGAGGAAATAGCCCCACATTCAAAACATGGTAGTTGTCGACGTAGGCGTTTTACCTATTTCGTCTCCAAATATAACATGGAATATATTTTTAATAGTCCGTTACATTTGCTCAAATTTAGATTCCGTGCCCCATTTCAATAGGAATCAGATTGTAGTTACAGGAGTCAGTCAAGGTCACTCGGGCCAAATCAAAGTAAGACACGAATGTCAATATACACCGTGATTTTTTAGTCGTCTTACAAAAGCAGCCCAGTTCATGTATCCAATGACTAGAACACCTTTATAGTAAATAAAAAAATAGGTATTTATGAGATTTGAATAAATTTAAAATGCAATTTTTATTCAGTATTATGATACAATTCGTAGTTTTTTAGAAACACAGCTCTGTTGCGAGCGCGGTTCGAGCCTTGTAACAATAGTGAGGGGCGCGGGCGGCGGCGTTTTTATCATTTTTAAGAGTATATTTCAGATTTCTCTTGTTTAATTTTTCTTCGTACTCATTATCTTAGTTGATGATAAGAATAATAATAATTGCGCCTAGGGGTATTTTACGTCGGATACATGAACTGGGCTACTTTTGTAAGACGACTAAAAAACACCGTGTATAATTAACTGTATTACACGGTGTATAAGCTTTCTGTCATATGTTCATTCATAAATTTCCGACTGGTATTTCTATATTTATTTATTTATACTGATTTATTTGGACGGGTATGTTTAGCTCAAGCCACTGCACTGCGCTAGTGATGTGTTCCATAGTATCAAATCGATTGAAAAGGAACTTGATTCTGTTATTAATTCGATACTAATCTGACATGGTTGGTTATCCGAATGTCTAAGAAGCAATCGCGTCTCGAGAAATCAAGAGTAAATTTTTAAGTTAGAAATGATTACAGAAGTCATGCAATTTTAGAATGAGCATTTCTTTTTACAACTTATTATGCAAAAAAGGTTGTAGTCTAAGTGATTCTCATTCTAAAGCTACTTTTCCTCCACCATAAAAAAGCCTATTTTCATCTTATTAAGAAACATCCTAAATTCTCTCACTCGCGAGTTTAATTCCATCAAAACGGATTCGGCAGTATTATATATAAAGTAATAGAATAAATTAGCTGGTATACAAATCGGTGACACTGACCCACTTTCCAGATAGTAAATGCTGACACAATATGTCAGGAATAGTGATGTTCTGAGGCTCTGTAACCGTAACCGAAATACGGGATATCCGAAGTAAGAAATCCAGCTGCAACTGATATAAGAGTTAGAATGATTTCGGATGAGAGCGGGTTTCAAGTTCTCTTTACAAACGAGGTACCACTACTTCTCATAGTAACACTTTTAATTGTTGGGTTTCAGTTTTTTTTTGGTTGAAGAAAAAAGACACACGCTCAGCTGAGAGACACGTCACTTTTGCCCCGTAGTTTATTTTAGGCCAAGCCGTGACACAATAGACACGTATTTTAAATGATAAATGTACCATCATTCCACTACCCCTTAACAAATATATTAACCGTTGTTTCAAAATCCGTATATCCGTAACTGAGACTAATTGTAAAATAATTAAAATATCCATATCCGACATTGCATGTCCATGACATCCCTAGTCCTGACCGAGTTTCTCCGCATTTCCTTGTTAGCTTATCCTAATGCAAAATATTGCAATTCCTTTTATGGCGCTAGGATTAATGTGACTTGAACATTTTTCCTTATACTCCTACTTATTAAAATCTCTTACTTGAAGTACTTAGGTACTTATTGTACCTATTCAGGTTTAAAAATCTCTAAATTTTGCAGTAGGGTACGTAATAAAAAATAGTGAAAATATTTTTCGATTATTGACTTTCTCCATAATAAATAAACTCCATATACTCAAATTAAATAAACAATTTGTTAGCATGAACATTCAAAAACCTATATTTTAATAATCATCAATTAATCGGATAATGCTATTAATTATTTTATGTAAAACATTTTAATCCTAATTAAAATATCACTGTTATTAAATTCACTAATTAGTGGTGCCAAATAAATTGGTGTTGAAATAAGAAATAATTATTTATATTTTTTATCTGTGTAAATACAGTATTCGTGTTATATCTTCAGTTCCTTAGGCTGGGGTCGCACTGGTAAGGCGGCTAGGAAGAAACAAACTTATTCAAACATTATGTCGGTGGAAACACACACTCAGACAAACAAACAACAGGCGATTTTCTATAAGCTCTTATTTTACCATCACCTGTCCTTTTATCTGTTATCATTGTTATCAACAAGGTATCAAAGGCCTTGTAAGAATCATTGAAAAACAATAAAGTAAAAAGAATGTAAGTTAAATTTAACTTCTTGGTTTCTGATTTAGCTGAAATTTTATATTGAGTGGCAATGCAATATGATTTGATACTGGAGCTGGAAGATGGCTTTATATGCACCGCTATAAAATGACACAACAGCATCGCATTCTGGCTCTTTGTAAGTATTTTTAGCTTTTAAATAAGAATGCTAGTGGTTATAACATAAGGAAAAGCCTTCTTTTGATATTCGGGATCTGGTAAATAATGCAGAAGCTCAATAAACGTTCACATGTCAATCGATCAGTTAGTATTCTAACTGGATTTTAAATCTCAAAAGAAAGAATTAGCAAAAAAGCTTGGTTTTATTCGTTGCCGTCACCATACCATTGCCACGCCAGTCTTAGAAGGACGGTGACTTTTCTACTGAAAAAATATATACCTCGTACGGTACGAGGTTACTTACGTACCTATAGTCAAATATAAGTAGATATATTTGTCTATTTTGTATAACCACATTGTGAAATTGATAGCAATTAAAATTGTCATCAAGTATTTTAAGTTGTTATTTAAATGTTTCTATTCATAAGTTTAAGTTAGTATCACTTAAGAGAATTGTATCATATTGTTATATATGTGAAAAACTGTCTAATGTATAAGTATTTGGAAAATAAACTATCTACCTATACCTACCTATTGATGAAATTTTAGTTTTTCTATCTTATCTACTGTACTCCTTGTTTTGGTCGCAACAACCAATTTTTTTTGTCTTTCTATTCAATTCCAAATGTCGGTTATTGAAAAAAAAGCTTCTTAATAGAGCCAAAATAAGGTATTCAAGAATAACGTTTTGGTGTTATTTGCTTTTCACAAGTAAGCTAGTATCAAATCGCATGCAGTTATTATTTTCTGTCGTCTTAATTTTACTACCATCCAGGAAAAACCGTCTTTAAACTTAAAGATAAATCTATTTGAACATTAAACATTGATATTATGAGACTTATCTAGTGAAGCGTAATATTTAAAGACGAGGAAGTGTGTTTGACATTATATATTGGCTTCAAGCCCCTCAATCATAAGCTCTTCTTTGACGTTATAGAGATTTCGATTTTTGATTGAAAAGCAAATCTTTGGGAATAATATTTCTCAAGTATGTTTTATAATCTAGGTATATGGAATGAAGCAGGTAGCAGTTTTGCTTGTTTTTTCAAGCATTTGGAAACTGCTTCCAGTATAATAATAGACTCAGGAAGAAATATCTACTGAATGTAGCATAGGGTGATTGTTTATAAGAGGTACACATCCTTTTAATTCAAGACACTGATCTAGATGTAGCCTAAAATCATCAACCCACAAATAAGCAAGAGTGGTGATCTAGGCTCTACCACTCTACATGAGCGGAAACCTCTAGTACAGTAGATCTTATTATAGAGAGGCCGACGCACTTAGCATGTCGGCTTCCAAAAACGCGAAGGGAAACCCTCGGCATATCATGGCGAACGGGGCTCAGCGCGGCAGCAGTCGATGCATTACCACGCATCAAAGAAATGCTAGAGACATTGCGCAGTGGTCAAGTTTAGTCCGTCAGAGTCTGTGACTACCAACCACCTGCCCTTAGGAGGCAGGGGCCTAAGAAAATACCCTGATTAAATGTTTTACAAATCAATATTTCGACGTATAAGAAACCAAGCAACGATTAGGTACTTAATAAAACTGTCGAACAACTTCAACACACCGTAAAAGCCACAAAGGTAAAAGTCGTAGGTGTAATAATCTCCTGCCTTGCCCCTTCGAGAGCAGTTTGCATAGTAACGATTCCACAAAAAAAGGTTGTCAGATGTTTTTAGACGTAAATTCGTGTTAAGCATTTTGTATATCTTTGAAGTATCGAAAGGGACAGTTTAGGGCCCTTTAGAGGTTAAACAAAAGAATTTACTTGCTTTTAAACTTGGAGTGTCTTGTGCCTCAAGCTTTTGTCGTTTGTACCTACCAACACTGTTTTTTTTTTCAAACAGTAATAAATACTTCGACATGTTTTAAACATCATTCACATGGACATCACTTTATATGCTGTCCGTTCTAAGAAAGATCTTTTGACAGGAAATACGGTTTTAGGGTGGGATTTCGCTTTGAATTTCACTTCAAATCAAAGCAACGTGTTTCTCTTGCTACTTTTTGGTCAGTATTTCGACCGGCCACAAGGATTTTCCTGGAACTATCAGCTGATACAGGCTCTAAATGACCGCCGAAAACTACTGACAAAAATTGCCAGTGTTGGTAGGTATATGATTTCGTTATAAAGTGGGATAGCGTACCTGTACCTACAGTTGACTTATGAAAGTACAAGGCCACTTAAAAAATAACCTTTTTGACTTTATTCTTTTTTATTTATTTTGTTTAACTATTTTGTATAGACGAAATAGCGAAGTTGTTACAAGGCTTTTATTCGGGTAAGTAAACAAGATAGGTACAAGAAGTATTTATCCGAAGACGTGATCAACAAACTACAGAGTTTTGAGCATATTTGTTTAGCGTGGCTACGGCAGACAGCCTAATAAAATTTACACGTGTTTGTAAATAAAGTGAAGTAAAGAGAAAAACCTCCATCGAGGAGAAAAAACAGAACATTAGGTATTAAAATGAAACTACTCTTACGGATTTTATCGCGGTTTAATTTAAGATTTTAGTTCCCGACGTTTCGAAACCTTTGCAGGTATCATGGTCACGGGCATACTGAGATGGCGTTCGTCTTGACAGTAGATGTTGCTCGTTCTACCTTCATATTTTAATTATAAAATTAAAAATAGAAACCACTATATAACATTAGGCAATTAAAAAAGGAAACAGGCTTAGACTAATTTTGTATCACACAAAATCTTTGACTGATAATTAGATTACATTTACGTCACATTAAATACAATTTATTTTTCTTAAGGGTTTTAATTATGGGTGTTTAATATGGCCCTACGGGTCGAGGTAAATTTTAAACCCAAGTCTATGCGTAGGTTATGTATAACGGAAAGGTTGTGAATTGAACTTCGGTTCAGAATTTCGAAGTATTTGTCTTGGTAAACGAAAATCGGACTGGAGAGCGCTTGGGCTGAGAGCACCTACTGTAAAGGGTCTGTAGGGTTGTCACACACTACCAAATCGTTGAAATATATAATGTTTTTGTGTGTTGGTGCAACATAGTATAAATTATTAATTATAAATTAATTAATTATAAAACAATTTTGAGTTTAGCTTATGTTCACTTTTGGCACAAGTTTCATGCTTCGTGAAAGAGTCGTCACAATATCACATTCGACAAGATACTAAGCATATTTAAACGGCATTCCCATTCCTAAGGCTGAAGTCCGGATGCACAGAATAACGAATATAGTAGAAACGCAGAATAAAGTAAATCCGACCTGTACCTTCTTGGGAAATTTTTGGGTGGCTATCAACACAACTTTCTCTGAGAGCTGGATGGCCTAAAAATGATTTTTCATACCTTAAAATTCCAAAAACTTCTACGATCTGCTCACAATGGACAACTATTAATGACTTAAAAGTAAATTCGGGTAAGTAAATAGTATTTTTGACACCCCTACTACAGTCCGTATCTTGTGTACCTATTAATTTGCTGATATTTCGACGTAGATATTGGATTTTAAGAAGGTATTAAACTTTTCTTGTTATGTTCACAATAGGTCCCTATGGTTTAGAAATGACCCATATTATGTACCTTCTTACGGCTAGGTACAGAGAAATAAAAAAACTGAGCAAAAAATTGATAAGAATAAGAATTTTTTATTGTTTTTAAAAACAATTGTACCTTCCTTGAAAACAATACTTTAAAATGCATAATTTTTTATTTTCATAATTCTGTTCAAAATTTTGTTTTTGTTTTTTCAACCCACAACGCTCGATGATCTTGTAAGTATTCAGTCGTGTAGTCGTCTAGCGGCCGCGCGTCCTCTATGCTGCCATCTATAAGACTCATCGAAAACTAAATTATCATTTGACAGCGGTGATGATAACACAAATACTTCAAAATATAAAATGACAGATAACAGTGTTTATTTAATCAAGCAGCGAATAGCAGGCATAAACAAGTGAACTTAGTTGCGTTAATAATTACAAAGTTCAAATTGATTTAAATTTTCTATAAATTCCTTCACACATATTTGAAAAGTAGTTCATCCGAAAGTATCAAAGCTGAGTAAGTAAATATTATTGTTTTATAAGACGTTTATGTTATGCTTTATTCTGTGTGCAAGAAACATTCTTGTAATTGATTTTGCAAACATTTTTTACTTTCCGTTTATAAATGTATTTTTCAACTTTTTAGGTTAGAATGAATAGAATACTTACGATTTACTACTCTTTACTTAATTACTATTGAAAGTTTGGAGTTCTTTTGTTTCCCGGTCCAAAGTTAAAAACGTCTGAACAATATTGATTTTAACCGGTAAAATTTTAGAGACCTTTCGCTTTTTCACTTATAAGTAAAACTTAAACTAAACTAGAAATATACACAATAATCTATTGTTTTGTCAGTTTCATTTTTCATACATATCACTGGCGATTAGGGATAAATACCAAAAGTTTACGATAAGTACTCATTTTGCTTGAAAAGCTGGGGTAGCTGTGATAGGGTAGCATATCATAGGATCTCAGTCACCATAATCCGTTTAATAATTGGTTTGTAATTTCAAAATTAGTTAATCATTACCAAAAATGTAAGTAGTTTCAGTAACCGTAACTAAACATTAATCAATTTAAAAGTTATTTTATTCTACAACGAGTTAACAATAATCTTGTAGGTATTATTATTTAAGTCTCGTGAATTAGCCTAGTTTTATTTCACAAGTTCATGTTATTCATTATATCCATCCAATCCATAAAAATGTTCGCTGAGACCACACGCGGATCATATTATAAGATGCTTATCTGATATCTTTATCATCACATTTTATTACACTATAGAAAGAATTACTAGTATCAAAGTTATTCCTATCTAAAGTACTTATTCCTATCTACAACAATATACCAAAGGTCAATAAATGACGTTTCGGCAGGTAGGGTACAATGTGCACGAAAGTATACCAACATTTCGGTCTGAATGAATGAAAATTCGAATATATTTGGCACTATTCGTATTCTCCTAAGCATTTAGTACGTGACAATAATTGGAAATTCATTACGGGGCAGAAAACTCACCGTAAATCCAATTTTTGTGTCGGCAAAATTCTAAGGATACGAAAAGTACCAAGTACTAAGTATCAATTTAAACCAATTTATGCCGATGAATGAATGGAAATTGGATTAAATTGACACTATTAGTATTTTTGAAGCTTTTCCTGACACAGTGAATAGTGACAAATTTAATCCAATTTCCATTCATTCATCGGCATTCATTCATTCATGGGGCCCTATTTTTTCCGAGCCAGCTTATACTTTTTTTTTTGCACTGAATACAAAGATAATACCATGAATAATATTAGTTTAAGATGCATGTTAATTAAATATATTAATCTCGTGCAATTATGTTCGGAGATTAACTTAGTTTTTAAATGCGCCATGCATGTTGTGCTTACCTGTAACAAATTGCTATATTAGTCTTTAAGTTTATTGAAAGTATGTTAATCTTATTAGCGTAGTCAATTATTGATGCTAAGCTAAAACAAAACCCTAAGACCAAGCGGGAGAAGTAGAGCTTCAGGTCCTTATATTTACATTTACTGACGGGCCTGTTGGTCTAGTGGTTAGTGACCCTGACTGCTACACCGGAGGTCGTGGGTTCGATTCCCGCCCAGGACAAATGTTGTGTGATGACTATGAGCATGATCATTTGTTCTGGTGTCTGGGTGTAATTTATCTATAATATGTATGTATTTAGAAATATATAAGTAAGTTTATCAGTTGTCTGGATACCATAACACAAGCTCTGCTTAGCTTGGGATCAGATAACCGTGTGTAAGTTGTCACAAAAAAAAAAAATTAGGTGATGAAGAGAAGCCGCGAATTGTAGTGGCTCAGTGTCTAAAACTTTTTTTAGAAGCGCCTCCCGCACTTTGTTTTTAATCTTTGTGTCGTGGAGGTTTCACAAACATTCAGTTCGTGTTCACAAAAACTCTGATTTCGTAGATCACACAAACGCTTGTGTTTCGAGGAATCAAATCCGCGTCATGTCCGGCTCAGTGGGTTGCTGACCTCAACCACTGTATCCGTGCAAAATTATTAACATTTTCTTTTACAGGACAATGCGGCCAATACTTTACAAACAGAACGCCAGTCCTCCTGCAAGAGCTGTTATGATGGTTATAGATATTTTAGGAATAGATGTGGACTTACAAGACTTAAATCCAGTATTTAGGGAACAAGATGCACCAGAATTCAAAAAGGTAACTTGGGAGCTATACCTACTACTGTACATCCCTACTAATATTATAAATGAGAAAGTAACTCTGTCTGTCTGTTACGCATTCACGTCTAAACCACTGAACTGATTTTAATAAAATTTGGTACAGATAGAGTTGACCTTGAGAAAGAACATAGGATAGTTTTTATCCCGGACTTTTGAAGAGTTCTCTTGGAAACGCGATATAACCGACCTCGACGCGGGCGAAAAGCTAGTACTGTATAAGTGAGGAAACCACAACCGTTATACGATCACCCAGTAACATATATATTTTCAACTTTCAGAAAAACCCAATGAGAACCATTCCGATATACGACGAAGGTGATTTCTGGATGGCTGATAGGTAATTATTATTTTTCCTAACTTTCGCTTTCCTCCTTTATTATTAAGCATTCTCGATAAACACCAAGTTTTACCTGAAAAAGACTCATAACTAGACAAAGATACTTACGTATGTAACTATTTATTTTCAGTCATGCGATAATAATTTATCTTATAGAGAAATATGGTAAGCCTCAGCATTCCCACTTGTATCCAGCTGATCCCAGAAAGCGCGCAGTGATCAACCAGAGACTATTTTTCGACTGTGGAGTTTTGTTTCCAAGACTTAGATCCGTCATGGTACGACTTGCTTATATTAATATTCTTCTTGTATATGTGATACTTTAATTTGATTTTCCGGTTGACATTGTTCCTGAATATTGTCCCAATTTATTTTACACTCAAACACAATCGTAGCATTTCGATTAAGATTTAACGCCTTCTTTTAAGAAATATGCCTGTAACTTGACAATAATATTGTCAAAAACATTGATCAAAACACATTTTGGATATTTGATCAACTTTACGTTATTAAAGTTTTTCTTTATTAATCTGGTGAAGACATCAAAGCCTTCGATCAGGCTAACTGCATTGCAAAGACGCGACCTTTAAAAATATGAGTATGCTTATACAGCTGGTAAATTGATAAATATTTTACTATATAAGAGAAATTGCAAAATACTAACATCCCTACAATTTTAACTGTTTTTTCCTAGGCACCAACATACATGCAAAGATTGGGGGAAATGTCTAAAAGCATGATCAGGAACATAAACGATGCTTACTCAATGCTAGAAGATTATTTATCTGAGAATCTGTACATGGCTGACAACGTGATTACTATTGCAGACATTAGTGTTGTTTCCACGATAGGAACGCTATGTGGATTGGTCCCGATTGATGGGAACAAGTATGTATTTTCCTGTATTATTTGTCCACGATATAGCATGTAGGACTTCGGATTTTTAACAAACTAAAGGTGTTATATGAGGATTAACCAAAAAATATTTTAAGAACGTTTATGCTTACCATTTCCACGTTTTATTTGTAGACATAAAACTGGTATTTGTATCACAGAAAAGTATTGAGAAATCAGATAAAATAAGGTCCTTTCTTGTTTCACACAAAAGTAATTAATCAGATGAAATAAAGATCCTCGCCGTCTACTATTATTGAAAGGGAGTCAGACCTGAAATGAAAGCATAAATAATGACGCTAAAATCTAAATAAAAGATGATTCAACTATTAAATTCCATTTCAGATATCCAAAACTAAATAAATGGCTGCAAAACATGAACGAACAAGAATACTGTAAGAAGATTAACATACCCGGGGGTTTAGAACATTCGGATGGCCTGAAGATCTTGATGGAGATGAATAAACACAACCAGGCTCAAGCCAAAGCTAAATCCAAGCTATGAAGTGATCACACAAGACTGGTTTTTAATACTCGAAGTAGAATTTAAATGAGACTTAAATGTAAGTATGGAGTGGTGTTTGATTATTTGGAATATGGGATTTGATAGCATCACATTTTCAACGTTTTAGGAAAAAAGCTAGCTCTATAATGTAATTAAAAAATGTGGTTAAGTATTTCTTGTTTAAATGAGATTATAATTCTATTTTGTTACTACTTTGGTGATGTTTCTAGTGTATGTAAGGGAATAAAACAAAATGCAGTATAAGAATCACAGGTTTTTTATTTCAATAACTAAAAAGAAATGCAAAGAATTTTTCAACTTTACACTCCAGTAACGTCTAGGGCTACCATATGGATAACTTTTTTTCTGAGAAAATTAATGATTACAAAAACGTTACACAGTTAAACATTTTGTCTATAAGTCTTGTATAGTCTCTCGCGAACGCCCGCACATCTTCAGAACATCAATAGCACTTAACGATTAAAGTACACGTACAATTGTCGAGATATCGACCACGAAGTTCCTCAGTCATACTTAACACATACATAATTGCGTCTCAATAATCAAACAAACATCATAATGGAATCATAATGCAAAGTTTCACGCAAACTCAGTCACTTGTCAAATTTGGAGCAGTTGTTTGTCTGTTTGGGCGTTACTGTCTATGTTGCACGTTTAGTCTTAAATGTAACGGCAGGGAGATAGCCTGCATTAGCCGTCCTCCTTCGGTGGCGTAAACCATCCTGGAAAATGTTAATACTGCGTATTAGTTACTAATTAACTAAAGTTTCTATGCTGAAAGCAAAATTCTAAATTTCTCTTATAAAACGCATCATACATTCTTTGACTTAGTTTCCATATTGCCTAGGTACACAAAGACATAACCATAATGTGCATTCAAACAAAAATTATACCTAATAATGTCTGGTTTTCAAAACGATAATCTATCGACATACAAATTCGAAGTAATTGGAAGTCTTATGAGTTGCTTATTTACTTACTCCACGACCAACATATAGTACGATTTTTAATTCGAGTCAGTAAAATGACAATTGCAACTGTCATTTATACAAAAAAGGGTGACCCGCTACAATAGTGATGTTTGGAAATCTTACTACGATGACATTTAGTCTGCTTTATTTTATTATGTATCAAAAATTTACTATTTCTATTAATTGAGCTTTTATAATTGTAAGTTGATATTAAATTTGTTTTTCATCCAACCACTGCATAATGTCAGAATTCATCCAGTTTGGAGTTGGATGCGCTCGACTTTTCTTGCATGGTAAGGTGCTTCATCTTATACCAGCACCGCATTTGGCTTTAATTTTATAAATTTAAATTAATATTATTTTTTTTACATTTAAAAACAGTCACCGTGCATGTCTTTTGATTAATTGTCGTAAATATTTTTCTTTTATACCGAGCTAATTTGATCTTGAATAAAAAAATGTAAGCTCGACTAACTTTTGATTGTAATAAGTCGATTCTAACACATCACTATTTATTTGGAATCAAAATCCTGCCACACTGGAAATGTCATTTTACTGCCTCGAATTAAAAATCGGACTATAGTCACTTGTTATAACAATATCTTATTATTTTGTGCATAAATATGCAAAAAATAATGTGTGCATCTCGGGACGCTAACAGAATAAACCACAGAAACTTATGTAAGAGGAGGTGCATGCCTACTGCCTCCTGATACAGGAGCAAAAGGGACGCCAGACAAGGAGGAGCCGTAAAATGTTACGAAGCGTTTTACCTTCGCATAAAAAGTCATAACTTTACAAATATTTGAATGTAATCCCTACTTCCCTACTAATATTATAAATGCGAAAGTAACTCTGTCTGTCTGTCTGTCTGTTACGCTCTCACGTCTAAACCACTGAACTGATTTATTGAATTTGATACAGAGATAGAGTTGAGCTTGAGAAAGAACGTAGGATAGTTTTTATCCCGGAATTTTGAAGAGTTCTCTTAGAAACGCGATATAACCGACATCGACGCGGGCAAAGCCGCGGGCGAATGAACATAATACTGACCATTCTTCTCGTGTATCTGCACGAGGCACTTGAAGCTCTGTTGCGCGCGCGCCAGGCTGTACTGCGACTGCGACACGACCTTGGTCGCGCCGAACTGGATGCGCGCCTTGCCCTTGACCAGCGTGGCCGCGATCTGCATGATGACGGCCTCCACCGTGTAGGCGGACGACCAGCCCTGCTTGGTCAGCAGCTCCATGCATATCGCGCCGCCGACTAGCACGTAGCCGCCTGCAAATGAAACGTATGGTGGTAAGAAACTTGATAGTTAGGACTGGGTGATAAATTAGAAGCACAAAAATACTTCAGCCATATTAAAAATATATAAAGCAAAGTTCATTCAATTGTGTATTCGCTTAAGAAGTGCTATTCAAAATAACAAGCGTAAGTTTACTTTTACATCTTTTATTTTATTTACGACACTAAAGATGTTTATTTTTACCATCAATGTAGTCAATGAATATCACAAAACTTCTTCTGATTCACCTTAATGGACTCCAACATCTAGATCTGTCTATTTAGTATAATAATTGGGATGCATATGTCATACATCCAATACAAGAAAAAAACAATTATAAAATAGACAGGCACACATAATAATCAACACAACACGTCATCTAACAGCACCCGTAAGCAACAAAACGAGTAGTACATTACACAATTAAACACCTCCTTTCTGTAGCATTCTGTAAAGTTCACAAACCTGATATAATGGGATAAACGACCCTAACGAACGGCGGCTCGAAGGGGTATGTCTCCTTGAACATGATGTTCAGTAGTATTGAGTCCTTGCCCTCTTTTTCTTTGAGCACAAGCAGGTCATTGTGCAGTGGACTGTCCGGATCTACTGAACGGAGTCTGATGTTCCACTCGTACAGTGAATCGTTTACTAGCTCTGGAATTGTTGAAGTTTGGGTAATGTTAATTTTATGCAATTGATTTTATTTGAAAAGGCAATATGGTGTAAGCGTTATGTTGAAATAAAATTATAAATAAATATAATGTTAACTGAAACACCATTAATTTTTAAATTAAATTAACCCATTAAAATTGATTCCTAGTTGACCTGGCAACAATGTTTTGTCATATAAATCATATTTCAAGAGACTTAATCGTGTAGAAAAAATAGTATACGACTAAAAAGAATTAGGGGTGGACAACCCTTTATGACTTAAGGGTTTGAAAAATAGCGACACGTTAATTTCATACATAAGATAACTTACCAATAGAATACATGTTATTCTTGAAGGAATGTGAGCGGTATATATCCCGTAGTTCCTTCATGAGTCTGTCTGTGGCCTGCAGGCTGCCGGACACGCTGCCTGACAGGTAGTCCGCTCGTTGGTTCTGCCGCAGCCGTTCCAGTGTCGCTAGGTGCTCTGTTTCCATGTCATCCTGGAAGTTAAGAGGTTAAGTTAGGAAGTTAGACATGTTAGTGTAATGATTTGTAGTTTTCCACCAAAGTTGGAAGTAAATAAATTTGCAGTTGTTGTACAGATGTTGCTTTATGCCGTGTAGTCTGCATTCGTCACTTCCAGAGTGAAGTCTTGCTATTAATACATATTTAAGATTTCCAGGTAACAAGTAACAACCCTCGTAAAATAGCAGGTTTTGTGATTTTTGAACAAAATTTGTATCGTGGATTTATAAATAAAACTATTTATATTCTAATGTTTTTGTTTATGTTTATGTGATGTAAGTAGGATATTTTATTGTTAGCCTTTCCAACAGCTTTTATCAAGTCGTCAGGGCGACAGTATGGCATTTGATAATTAAGGGCCTTCAAAAAACCTCTAGGCCTGTCACGTTTAACAAAAGAATGACATATTAATGGCAATAGTTAAAAGGTTATGTGACGTTCTTTAAACTTACGGCTAAAATTGTATCAACGTAACATTTATGTTAAAACCTTAAATAATACAATTTCTAACTCATTTGTATATTCCTAACACTACTGGCATTGACCCAAACAGATTTCTATCAAGCAAATCAGGTGATCAGCAGACAAGATAATGTATTATGCAAGTAAAATTCCCATATTTTACGTTAATTAAGTACACAAGTGTACAAAAAACACTTTCATAATAGATATTTATTTGATTTTATCATCAATCAGGCTGGCAATGCAGTCCTCCATATGATTAGTTAAGTCTATAGAACCTTGATCGTGACATTTACAAACTACGATAGTGTCAGGGTGAAGCCGTACCAATAGATAATACGATTTCATTTTACAATGAAACTATGACGATTTGCGCTTTATAATTCAGGCTTATTGGAGGTTAAGATCTGAATTAAAAGTGACTTGTCACCTTATTTTCTCAGAATACTCAGTCTTAATTAATGATGACTCATAAAACACTTTAAAATCCAAAGACTGAGTATAACATTTCTTATTTGAATCTTAAAGTTAACCAAACTTGCTAGTCCATTTAAATATAAAAAAAAACAGTCTCATAACTAAATACACGTCAGCTACACATAAAACACTTCAAACCCGTTCTGTTTGAAAATAAAAATGCAAATTGACATTAATAACGCTATTGACGTGCCTCAACACACCTCATAATGTATTGCTAGTAAATATTGACAGGTTCTAACCTACTCACCGCTTTTGAACGTACATGATCGGTCACCAACCCGAGGCACAATGAATTACTATAGTTATTGACCTCTTTGTTAGGAAATGCGCTTGTTATCTAGTTGTGTGTGCATGGAAATACATTGTAGATGCTGAGTTTGCCGTACTGGATTTTTAGATTTACTTTTTAATAACGTATTTGAATTTAAAGAACCAAGTTGATGATGAATGACGAAATAGATAGATCTTTCTTGCGTGGGCAGAACTCAATGGATATAATGTTAGCTTAACGCATCTATCACAGACATCTTGAATAGTGGGCGGATAGAACTATGTCGTACCTACAATCAGATTGACCTACTAGCTAAGGTTTTTGAAGACACTAGAGATAGATTTTTGTGACTGTGAGTGTATGACTTGGCTTATTGATTGATGAAGAATAGGATACAAAAATACCAACACAAGACCTGAAACATTACAATTACTATAAGCTTGTTAATCTCTAATACATATTACCATAGTTAAAGCGAAAATAACAATACCACAAAGGCATCCAGGGACTCCTTAAATGGGCTTATTAAGCGTTCCTACATACCTCATGTAGGAAGGCTTAATAAACCCATTTATCACATTATCATCTATGCTTTAGATTTAGCGTTGAGTTTGACTGGTTCACTGACCTATCATTAAAATGCCCCTCAATGTTGTCACAAGTTTTAACCATCGAGAGGTGGAAAAGTACGTACTTTGTTGCTGCGACCAGCATCGTCGACCATTTCTAGTGGCAAGTCATCCTCTCCTTCAGATTCGTCTTCCTCAGCGGCCATTTCTTCATCCTCCTCAGTGCCGGATTCTGCACCGTTTGACGTCACACTTGGAACTCTAGAATATAGAAAGTAAAACAAGTCGTCTTTTCAGCGTGTCAATTTGGTGCTTTCGGAAACATGTTTTACTAAGACCAGCACTCGATTGTACAGACAGCATTACCGTTGTTGTTGTACAGGCCCTCGGGATTGCAGGGGATAGAACACACTGTACAGTTCACAAACTTCACCATCCATTATGTGCTTATTATATTATTTTCAGGTAGCCAGTTTAGTGACAGTACTCGGAGCGTTGCAGGGCAATTGCCGTTGTGGGAGCGAGAAAGTAATTGTTCTCTTTCTTTTTTTCTCTCCCCGCCTCCACTTAGATTTTGGCGTTTGTTTTTTTTATATAAACTAACATTGTTATCGTCCGGGGAAGTACACAAAAAGTCTTACAAATATATCTTTTTTAGACTTTTTCCACAGTAGTTCTTACGGTTTGTAGAATGTAATAAAAAGTGAGTTTTTGTTAGGCTTTCACACAAAATAGACGCAAAAAACGTTCAGATACTTACTAAAAATACCTTAAAGTTTTTTTCTGTTAAGTAACAAGGAGAACAGCCTAAGGGTAAATTCCCTATACATAATACCTATCGTAATTATTTTCAGATTGATTCTACAACACAACATCCTTTTCTTTTAACCTAATAAAATCAGAACATAGACAATATGTAGACACAATATGTCATATCTTACTCAACTAATTTATTATTAATAGTAGCAAATTATACTTTCGTATTAGTTTTCATTCATACAAAAGTTAACCAGAGGTCAGGCACTTGACCTATTAACAGAGTGACGTCAACTTTGTAAGGACTATTACAATAGACTCAAAAATGAATTCTGACTTGTTTTGTGCCTATTAATAAATTTTAATATTCAGTACATCTATTGTTAATTTCCGTGTTTTATTGTGTATATTAATTATTAAATTAATAAAATAAAGGCATAAAATGCGGAATTCTGTACCATATATTTTGTTGAGACTTTTAGCTGCCCGAAAACAAACGTGGGCAAAGGCTAGCCAGATTGATGGAATCATAATTCCTCACTTAAGTTTAGGACACAACACAGTTTTGACTGCACTGCCGTGGTGACCGCGTGGTCGGAGAGCCGAGTGGTTGAGGTCACCACGCTAAACTAAACCCACTGGGCGCAACGTGCCGCGAGATCGATTCCGAGTAGGACCAGCGAATGCGTGTGGTACGATTGCTTGCCCTAAGTTTTTGTGAGAGTCAACTGAAAGTTTGTGAAAACCCCTTAAAAGAATAGATGCCAGAGTGCTTAAAAAAAGTCTGTTGCCATTGGTTTCTTACATTTCTATTGTAAACCTATTGTAGGAATACAAACCTCTGTTGCGGCGCGGGGTGCACTGGAAGTGACAAGGAATCCAAATCTGGGGGCTCTGGCACTCCATGTAACTTGCATAGTTCTCTCAACAATATACCAACCTAGAACAATGGGTAGTGTAGGTAATAATTTGGTAACAACAGATTGAAAACTGTTAAAAAGGTTGGTTTATTAAAAACAACAAAATGTACAAATTCTATTTTTACTTGAACAATTAAAACTACATAGTGGTTATTTCTTTAGCCTATAATATACATATTAGTTGAGTTAAAAGAACAACGTGTTCTTTTCTTAATTCCCTAAAATTCATTAATTGCATTAATAAATTCACAATAAACAAAAAATATCCATGTTTTTTGTATAAATAATACAAAGACAAAAATTGCAAACCTCATTCAGGACTTGAACCTACGACAACTGGATAAACAGGATATTTTTGTGTGTATTATTTAATTACGCTTCACAGCGCCTTTTGCGTATTAAATAACAAAAACATAAATGTAAATTGCTCTACTTAGATTTCCGTGTAAACCCGATAAATTCTATGACCTTCAATTATGAAACAAACATTAACAATATAATCTCCGTCAAAAGACGAAACAGTTAACCAAGGTTCAGTAATTAAAACACGATAATTTGGTTACTAGATTTGATATAAATCGTGAAACTTCCTACGTTACGAAATTGACCTTCAATCGATTCACCTTGCCCTTGAAAACAAATTCAACTCTAGTATCAAATTGGTGACTACTTTTTATTTTTAAATACATCGTGTAAAGTGTAAATCGCACGTGTTTGGGAACGCAATTAGCGACTGCGTAATTTGCACACCGTTGAGATAGGCTTTGGCACGGACAGGTCACCGACCTCAAGTTCATCGCCGAATAATCAATACGCATAGATAAACGTAACGTGAACGTGAATCTTTTGCAAACCGTAAATCAAATATATGTTAAAATTATGAAAAGTTAGTCCTTTATCTTGCTAAATAAACTCAAAAAGATTATTTAGCTAACACACATACGCAAAATAAGGTTCCATTGTTTCAAAATTCTGTGTGAAAATTGTACCCGTTGCGAACAGTTTGCTAAGTGGTAAGCTACTGTTAGGAATATAAGGTCATCGAAAATTGTGATTTTAAATGTTTATCTGTGCAGTCAAGCAATGGGAATAGCTGACAAGACAACCTTTATCAGGTCACGGACGATTTCGTTACCGTCGACGGAAGAGAAAGAATGCAGAGAATGCACAAAACTGACGCATGCGTAGATGTACAACATTATGTAAAGGGTGTATTTAAATTACGTTTACGGCGATTTAAATCATAGTTTACGAGCGTACAAGATTATAGAGTAAACAGGTGACGCTTTGAGACTCAACAATCGTAATCCTTGAGAACATAGGTTGTAACAATTTGAGATGTATTACGACTTGTGTATTACTAGTCAGGAGGGAGTTTCTGAACATTGTATTTACAGCACTTTTGCATACTGTAATGCTACCTACCATATGGGATTGCATACTATTCAATAGCACACAAGGTTAAGTTTTATCAGCTGGTGTGCTTGAGTTTAATCCTAAATGCAAGGTAAAAGTGTGATAATTAAGGTTATATGATTGCGATAAGACCGCCATTATTATAATTTCGCATATATATCAGTCTATAAATAAGCGAGAAATTTTTTTTATAGATATAACTATTTACCGAACCGAAATTGCAAAGTTGTGAGAATTGGTCACAAATTAAAATCGTTTGTTTTAGTAAGTTTCATTTTTTACTCTACTATATCTACTGCAGATGAGTATTCAATTACAGTTGAAATAAAAACCTTAAATCAATCAGCATTTGACTTCAATTTGATAATTCTTACAATTTTATTATGTACGTATTATCATTTATCAAGATTATAAATAATGGGGACAGCGAGTAAACGACCTCTTAATCGATTTTAAATAGTCTGAATATCCCGTCTCTTTTATAATTTCCGTGTTTACAAGGAGATAAATAAACAATTACGCGGAATTCATATTTATGTATAAATCATTTCGCTGTACGTTTGCATGGCCATGAAGATCAAAGGACATTAAAATTTGCAAGTGTGATTTCGAACGGAACTATGAAACTTTCGTTTTGATTAATTTATTGACGTAAGTATTGCCACTTCTTCAGCTAAGAACACAAAGTAGAGCGACTTTCCTACTGATCAAAATCATTTATTCTTCAAATAGGATAGACGTCATCACCCTTACATGTCATTTTTTAAGCCAGAGTCCACATTTCATTTTGGAGCAGGAATGACGATTCAAGTCTACCAGTAACTAGAAGTGGACTTATAGAAAGATCACTTTCATAAAAACGCTAAACTATTACAGTAAAAATAAATCCCTTTGAACAAATTCGATAACACAGTTGTAAATATTGGCATAGTGTTTATTATATGGTTTATTTTGGGATATGATAGAATATATTTATAGGGTTTTATTATTTCATATCTATATTAAGTTATTTTAAACTGATTGACTTTTTGGCACACATGAGATTTATTTTTATTCAGCCTTAAGATGGCAATACATAAACAAATACCTTCCTATGTTTTATTACTTTGTTTTTACATATTAAAACTGTAGAATATGTATAGAGCGATTTTCGAACCATAAGAGTAAGAAAACAACTAGTTTTTAAATATATCTTTTAATAGAGTATTACAGTTGTCTTTCATGAGCTGTGTGATGCAATACGCAGGTAAATTTATCATGAAACACATGGAGGATTTCAGTTGATTCATAAAGAAAAGATGAAATATCCTTAGCTAATGATTTATTGACTCTGTTGTTTTTAAATTCATCTATATAGTGAGCTTTTTCAGTTTGTTGCCATTGTGGAAGACTGTGCTACACTCAATGTAATGCTTATTCTTTCACTGTGCAAACCCATCAATCTATGAAACCTTACCTGATTTATAACATGGTTATCTCTGCCTTGTGTGTTTGTGAGGATCTGAACAGCATTGGTCACGATGGGATCCTCACTGTCAGCAAACCATACAGGTGGTGTGTTGGGGTATGTCTCCTGGTAAAAAGAAAACTTAAATTAACTTAAATTAAAAAGAACAGTTCTTCTCTTCTTCTTCTGTGATCTATTTCAAACTTTTACAAGGGACGAATGCATTTTCTTAAGGTCTACTTAAGATAATTTGCATTATGGATAGCGGCCATAATAAAATGTACCAAATAAATATATTGAGGGAATTAATTAACGCCATTGTAAAAGGTCAAGTTTCTCCATTAAAACTATAAAATTAAACAAATCTGGACTAAAATTCAACAATATGTTGCTATAATAACACAGCACTATGAAGAATATAATAATAAACCTCATTTATTGGTCTTTACTTTGTATAACTATGTATCAACTAATAGATTTGAGGAAATGCTGTCTAATTATAGCAAATATGTGATATTGTTTATTAAATATAAGTAAATAATGGACTCGCTTCATATCTGGATGTGTGCAAATAGTAAATACAAGTGCTCTTTAACAATAGACAAAACATTGTAATATGTAAAATCATGTATTTAATGCTAGCTGTGAAAGTATACATAAGTTTTATTTTACAAGTTTAGATTAAAGGCCTCTTAAATTATGTAATTGAATGAAGCTTTATGTCTTGCTGTTGGTGTTTTTTGTTTGATTCATCAAAGTTTTTGCCAAACATTGACAAAAGCCAGTCGGTAAATTGATAAAGCCAGACCAATTAAAAACTTTTGCAGAATTAAATAGCAGTCTGTTATTTTCACAAGAATTAAAAAGGAATGGAAAATGGTGTGCCCTTTGCACATATGTACCTAGGAATAGATGATTCCAGGTTGATATGAAGACTATGATAGCTACCTTTGTAATAATGTTTTGAAATAAAGGCCAATGTGTCAACAGTTAACAAGTCATATTTCATCAATGATACTGATTACATAGTATTAGTTGTTGCTTACAATTTGCTTATTCATCTAGACAAAGAACAGTTAAATCACAGCTTATAAAGTGTCTAAGACAGGTGTCATTTGTACTTCACTAATAAATGCTATAGACTGTTGTAACAATGGTATCTAAATATTTTTCAATAATACACTATTTCTTATATACAGGCAGCAATAGGCTATGAACTGTCAGATTTACCAAAAAAACTTTGAACTTAATCTTGTAGATGGAAACGTTATTAATAAACTAAATAATCTTTACACCAGCCAACTGAAATGCACAACTGTTGGCAGAATTAGTGCAACTTTAGTTGACTGGAAAGACTTATTATTGTTATCTCTCTCTTTAAAGTTTTTTATGTATATAGATTATTACTAAATGTATGGTAATTATTATCAACGAGCAATTACCATATAACAATTAACACATAGGACTTAAATGAATAAAGCATTCATTTACCTTGTAATTGCTAAGCTATATAATGAGATATATGTGACATTTGTAATAGTTCCTTATTATAGAAACTTAATAAACTGGTAGCATTAATGCAAAATATTTTCATCAGATGTGCTGTAATTATATCGAGTTATCTTATTAAGCTAACAAACATTTAAGTTCAGAAAAAAAAAATACTAGGTGTAAAATAAATTAATTTCGCAAATTTAATATTTTTAATAAATTAATCATGGCAAGGGCATTGAATAATAAAAGTATCACAATGTTAATATTAACTACTATAATTATATGATTACACTTTCTAATACTAGCTTGAATAAGATTCGAGATAGCTGCCTATGAGATCAATAAAAGATAAATTATATAATTCTGTAAAATTTAAATTTTAAATAGCTGGATTTCAGTTGAATGCTTCCCTAACAACTGGATGGTGGGTGGGTACCAAATATTGATAACAGAGTGTAATCTTTGCATTGTATTATATCATGCTAGTCATACATAAACAATACATGTTTACACTGTCTATACTACACATGTTAATCCTAGTAAACATTAATGTTGTACATTCAATCAACAATAATAACCTGTTATCAATGAATGCCTCGAACTAAGGACATAGAACATTCCAAACTTGCATTGTTGCACCTAAAAAAACGTCAGTAATGGGCCCAACAAAATGTCTACATGACAAAAAGCAGGTAGAAGATGACTAAGAGCCTTTGTCCCAAAAACGCGCCTATATACCGTTATCCAAACAAAACAGACGTTACTCTCTCTATAAAATAGCTGTAAGTGATTCACGAACGTTGTGATAATGACGTTCAGCGCCCGAAATGATCGATACAGCAATTCGACACGGCACCGTATGCTCAATAAACATATGATCCGCAAACTCCTTAGAGCGCGACTATTGATTATGTCTTAAACATCAATGTTTTGTAAATAATTTACACAGAAACGTGACAAACGTGTGGCTGCAATGGGGAAATGTAAATTCACTTCCGTAAACCTTTTGTTGACAGCCCTGCCCTCATAAACAACGACCCTTTGTCCCAGCTAAAGATAATCAATAAATGCACCCCTCAGTTCAGTCCACTAATTTTCAGGTCACAATCGTTAATTAGGTATATAAGGTACTTACAGTAATATTAGCATGGATTTCGTATTTCTTTCCATTTTTGCCAACGAATCTGCAGGTCAGTTCGTCGACACTAGCTGACATTATCTGAAACCGTTCATGGTTTTTTGGAAACACTTGTTCTAAAGTTTTGATTTCTAACTTAAGTGTATTTAAGCAAGCCATTAGTGTGTTGAAACACTAATTCTAAACTAACTAATAGTTATCCACGATAAAATACATGAGATTAAATTTTACGTTCACTCCGCGACCAAGCAAAATGGCGGAACGTAATGGCGGAAATTATTATAAAAAACTCTATTTGCTGACGCTAGAGGGCGACTAGGCAACGTAGACTGACTATTTCTTGCATTATCTGTAACGTAACTTTGGTGCATCGATTAGTAAACAAAACAATTTCATTGTACCGCGTTAAAATGCAACACTATGTGAAAATCAAGGAAAAATTACATATTCTTATTCCAATTCTAAATAAATTGATTGGTGGCTAATTTGACCACATTTTTAGCTAATGGCCCATACATTTTACCTAATTATACGCTTAATAGGATTTTTTTATTTTATTTTGATGGAGTAATGGATCCTCTAAAGATTGATGACAATTAATTAATTGATTGACAATATGAATCATGATTTTAATTTTGATTGATGACAATGTTTATAACAATTTTTATAGTTGTTTTTTGTACTGAGCAGCGGACGAGAAACTGGCTTTGAGATACATGCAATCATTTTGGACTTTTCTGAATTTATAATAACATTAAGTGTCGTTATGATTTTATACAATATAAGGACAAAAAGATGGGACGCACGAATTAGTACAGAGTTGTTTTTCCGGAGATGAGGACAGAATAAAACAATATTTATTATCTATTGCAATAACTGATGTCAGTTTCAGAAAATGCTTCTAAAGCTGTCAAAATTATGATAAAACTGTAAACATTGAATTTTGTAAATAAAATTAGAATTTCGCCATGGGTCGAACCCCTTCTCCTGGTAGAAGTAATTACTACAAAAGACGACGGTCACGTTCTCGCGATCGAGACCGGCATAAAGTTAGGAAGACGAGTCCAAATGCGTCTACTTCAAAACATGTCGAGGAAGAATTTAGTTTCACGAATTATAAAAGAGAGTTGAACAAAATAATTTTATACAGTAGCGAGAGCAACACGGTTGCTAATAGCTTAGATGATTTTTGGGTGTTTTTAAAGAAATATGAAGCTACTCTAAAGAAAGCTGGCAAACCTATAGTTGACTATGGACCTGAAGAAAATAGCGAAGAATCTTCAGAAAAGTTTTCAAAGTTTCATTGCATTAATTTCACTTCATCCATGAAGTATGTGGATACAGTTTATGATGAAAGGGAGCGACGAAAGTTGGACAAAAATCTGTTTCAAGCCTTCTTGAATATTGTTTCCATCTACATTGATTTTAAAAATAAGGAGAAGTTTACTAAACTTAGGAAGTTAAGACAAGCTCAGAGAGACTTACCTGTAGCTAAATATAGGTAAGTATTTCTAACAACTTTATTAGGCTTTCAAATATCTAAACAAACTGCAATATTATGTTGACCATAATTTTTTTAAATGAAATTTGAATGCCTTAAAACCTTAGTTATATGTGTCACCACACCAAACAACGGGTAACAGGTCCTATTGCCACATTCCACAAATGCTTGGAGTAAAATGACAAAAAGAATACAAATTTACATGAAATCCCTTCTCATCTATTCCAGAGATGAAATTGTGTCTGCAGTGCAGAATGAAAGGGTGGTGGTGGTTGCTGGGGACACGGGATGTGGTAAGTCCACACAAGTCCCACAGTATCTACACGAAGCTGGGTTCCAAAATATTGGTAAGATTGAATTTGGTTTTTTAGTTATGCTTTTTAGACATGTTCAGCCAAAATCCATCCAATTGGTGCTAGGTATTGACCCCTATGTGTGTGTTTATTTGAGTCTGTGGCCCTGTAGGTTAGAAACTGATGAAGCAACTCAATTAACTTTATCTTTATATACTACTTGTAAAGTCTTAGTTCACATTGCACAACCCTAAAAGTTTATTTTTATAAAATTGTAACAACAACAATAGTTTTGGCTACCTTGCAGAAAATTATAATTTTCTTTTCTTTCAGCATGTACACAACCTAGAAGAATAGCCTGTGTGTCCTTATCTAAGAGAGTGGCATATGAAATGCTGACACAATTTGAAAGTAAAGTTGGCTACCAGATCAGGTTTGAAAAGAGCAAGACAGCGGACACCAAGATATGTTTCATCACTGAAGGGCTTTTGCTGAGACAGGTCAGGTACAGATATATTTTATTTGAATATAGTTGTAATGTATTCAATCAAACTTATTGAAACTTGAAAATGAAAACAGTGAAGGGATGACGAAACTAGGGGAAATCTAATGGTTTAAGTGATATAATAGTTCTTTATACAAGTGAGCCCTACCTTGCATATTGCAATCCAATACTTAAATTTACTTTCATTCCTGAAATTTATGAGAGTTACTATCTGTTGCCAGCTACACCACCCTCAATTGGAAGTGATCTCAAGAGAACATAAAATCGAGATAAAATAAGTCTTATGTCCTAATCTACTTTGTAAACAATCTGTGTAACAAGTTTAGTCTAAATCTGTTCAGTGGTTATTGCGTGAAAGAGTAATACACATCCATCACTACTTACAAACTTTCGTGTTCAAAATGTAGTAGAAATATACGAAAGTACAATTCCATATAGCTTTTAAATAATCTGTTAGTAAAACTTTAGCTTATTTCAATCAATCTAAATGGCTCGCCTAAATCCCGAAAATTTACAGAACTATAAAATTTTTAACTAATAAAAAAACTTATTTCTTCTCTTAAACCATTTGTTTTCTAATTTCAGATGTCATCAGAAAATCTACCGAACTATGACGTCATAATCCTAGATGAGGTCCATGAGAGACATTTGATGGGAGATTTCTTGTTAGGCGTGTTGAAGTGCCTGATACACAGTCGTAATGACATCAAATTAGTTTTAATGTCAGCTACCATTAATATTAAACTCTTTCAAGATTATTTTTCGGCGGAGTCTGCTGCTGTTATACAGGTGGAGTAACTGGTTTTTTACTTTTTTTTTATGAATATTTTGGCCGTTTTAATTAGACTTAAAACCATGGTTGGTGTTTAAGCGACATCGGAAATACTAGATCTGACTGCTGATGACTGCTCCATGCATATTATATGGATGCACAAACCATTCTCACTAATGTTATAAATGTATGTTTATTATCTTTCACGCCCATGCAGACCATTTTCTATGGAATTTGGTTGTATTGATTTATATTGAAGTTTTAACAGCTATAATTAATAAGCGATTTCATGCTTGTTGGTTGAAACAAGTTGAGAAAAAATTACACTTATCATATATTATGAACTAAAACCTAAAAGTATTGTCGAAGTAGTATTAAAATTATTTATCTTTCAGGTACCAGGACGTCTCTTTCCCATAGAATTAAATTACAAGCCGGTGTTAATTGACGACAAACCGAAACGAGATGACAGGCTCGACCCTCAGCCTTATGTACAGATTATGCAGCTGATTGACAGTAAATACTCAAGTGAGTAGTTTTCATGTCTAAGTTTTCTTATTCTTTGATAAAAGTATGGGGATCATCGATATCATGTCACCAGTTTTAAAAAGTGTAATGTTAGGTGGTATTAGGCGCTACAGTCGTTAGTTGAGTTTTGTTTGTAAACCGTGACCGCGTGATTCCTATTTAGAGGAATTTTATTCGACTAGCGGGATTGTCCAAAAGGGTTACTGTGACCCCGGTCTAGACTCTTCTAAAAACTTCAACAAACATATAAGTTGTCCAGCATTCTCCTTAGTTCTATTGGCAGCTTATAGCTTATTTTAACTCTTTCTTGGTACATGGCTACCCTTACAACGAAAAGCTCTTCACCCTTATTCTATTAATACAAGTAACAAGTTTTATTACAGGTGATGAAAGAGGCGATCTTCTAGTATTCATGTCTGGTGTCCAAGAGATCACGGCTATATGTGACGCGGCTCAACAGTACGCAGACAAAACTAAAAACTGGATTGTTTTGCCCTTGCACAGTGGCCTTTCACTTGCTGAACAGGATAAGGTACTGTTTTTTCCTGGTTATGCCCATAATAGTACCATCTATTGACTGCTCGGGTAGCCGAGGGGTGGAGTGGAGGTCACCAAACCAAACCTACTGTGCGCAATGTATCGCGGGTTCGATTCTAACGAAGGAAAAGCGGTTGTGTAATCTACGAATGCGTGAGTCTGGGAATCTTTGTTCAGTTGTTTTGTACAGTTGGGACCTACAAGGATGTGAGAGCTGTTTTTAAAATAAATAAATAAATCTACGAAGACTTCTTTCTCTCTATTACTCTTATTCATATGATTTGCGGAACAAGTACTAACAGTTCACCTCACTCATATGTAATTTTGTGTTAATTGTTATGAAATTAGTATAGTAGCAACAACTAGCTCTTAAAACAAGTTCAGTAAATAATTAGGTACGTCGATAAACCAGAATATACATTATTATAAGTTGTTTTACTAATTAAATATGCTATTTTCTTTCCTATTTCTAGGTGTTCGACTATCCCCCTGAACGAGTACGAAAATGTATCGTTTCTACAAATATAGCTGAGACGTCTGTCACTATTGATGGTATACGATTTGTGGTTGATTCTGGGAAGGTAGGCAATAATCATCATCTAATCAGTATATATTGTAGTATGCAACCAGCCTGTAATTGTAAATGTTACAACCTAAAAACCATGCAGTACGGAATTTCAGGTCAAAGAAATGAGTTATGATTCAACAACAAAAATGCAACGATTGAAAGAGTTCTGGATCTCGCAGGCGAGTGCTGATCAAAGAAAAGGTCGTGCGGGTCGAACAGGTACGTCATACGCGACATCTATAAATGTAAATCCTACTAAGTTAGTGGTAAGTTCCTCTTTCACGCTAAAACCACTGAACGGATTTAGACGAAACTTGATACACAGATAGTTTATAACCGGGGATAGCACAGAATAGTTTTTATCCCGATTTTATGTTCACGTGGGATGATTTTCAGTTTGTAGAGCATGCTCGCGGGCAACACCTTGTATAATAATAATAGTTCAATATTTCACAACTTTCACACAACGCGGAAACGAATCTGCGGCAGGTATTAACAAATTCATACAATCATTCACTCATTCATCCATTCATTCTCCAGGCCCCGGCGTCTGCTACCGCATCTACTCTGAACAACAGTACAACGATATGGAACCGTTTAGTACTCCGGAAGTGTCCCGAGTACCGCTCGCATCATTACTGCTACTCATGAGCTCGTTAGGAGTCAACGATGTTAGGAGGTTCCCGTTTCTAGACGCACCCCCTGAGGAGGCAGTCGAAAATGCTTTGTTGGAGCTGAAGCAACATGTAAGTCTGAAATAGATATTGCTTTTTATTGCTAGGCATAGGTCTTCTACAAATCATTCCATACTTTTTTATTTTGTGCCAGTTTGAAACAGCGTTCGCAGTTATTATTCTATAGAAACAATGGTAGGAAAGTTATGGAATGGTTAAAAATGTGGTAGTTGTTATGAATTATAAGGTTGTCAGTTCTTCTGTGATAAAGCAAAGCAAAGCAAGAATTGATAAGAATTCAAATGGTCGTATCGAAGGAGATATTTTTTCCATTTTTTTTAATTACTAGTAACAAAGTAAAGGTTGAAGAGCATTCTGTTTTTTGCAATCAGTTCTTAACATAGCTATTTCAATAGAAAAATCCGTAATGAATCCATGTCATTAGATCAATCAGATCATCAGATCAATCAGACCTCCTTACATACATCGTGATTTTTTAGTCGTCTTACAAAAGCAGCCCAGTTCATGTATCCAATGACTAGAACACGTTCATGATAAAAAAATAAGTATTTATGAGATTTCAATAAATTAAAAATGCAATTTTTATTCAATATTATGATGTAATTCGTAGTTTTTTAGAAACACAGCTCTGTTGCGAGCGCGCGGCTGGCGATGGCGAGGGGCGCGGGCGGCGGCGTTTTTATAATTTTTAAGAGTATATTTCAGATTTCTCTTGTTTAATTTTTCTTCGTACTTATTATCTTAGTTGATGATAAAAAAAATCTTTAGTTTTTAGTTTTTACCACTGCTATTTTAATACCAAAATCCGTCATGAACCTCCTTATACATATTGTTCATATCTCCCTCCCTTACTCCAGGGAGCCCTGACCTCGAACGAGAAGCTGACCGCCCTCGGGCGCATGCTGTCGCAGCTGCCAGTGGAGGTGTGCCTGGCCAAGGCGCTGGTGCTGGGCGCGGGCAGCCTGCCGCCGCGCAAGCGGGACTCCGCGCTGGCGCTGGCCGCCGCGCTAGGGGTCAGGGCCATATATACTACGAGGGCACATCGGGATTTTGAGTGTGAGGTACGTTGGAGATAGGAATTGTGTTTAGAGCAGATGGGAATGTTGTTGAGAGCGTGGGAAATGTATCTTGTTATTAGCTTAGGAAGCAAACGTGTTTTAAAACTGATAAGTTTAACAAGGGAGGCCTATGTCCAGCAGTGGACGAATATGGGATAGGATGGATGATGATGATGAACGAATATTGTGCAAGTTCTTGATGCACTTTTGAAACAAGTGCTCAGCGGCATTTTTTTTGTAAATCGAACGACAAAAATAAGTAGGCCTTTAGTCAGAGTAATTTGACCTAGCGATCTACATCAAACACTTTTTAAGTAGTAGTTGCAGGAATTTTGGCAACCAATCTATACTAATATATAAAGCTGAAGAGTTTGTTTGTTTGAACGTGCTAATCTCAGGAACTACTGGTCCAAATTGAAAAATTATTTTTGTGGTGAATAGACCATTCATCGAGGAAGGCTTTAGGCTATAAACCATCACGCTGCGACTAATAGGAGCGAAGATACAATAGAAAATGTGAAAAAAAAACAGGACAGGTATAAATCATAACTTATATCTTCTACCCACGGGGACGAAGTCGCGGGCAACAGCTAGTTTTAGATATAGGTGATTGTTGAAAGAGTTATAAAAATAATTTCACTGAAATAATTGACTTCTTTAACCCGTTCATATCACGTATGCAGGATGACAATCTTTGTATTACAAATGAGTTCTTCATTTATCAAAAAACAACCCTAAGCAACAGTCATTACAGTCTAATTTTCCTTCGCAATGATAAAAAAAAAACAATTATAATTTTTACACTCCAGAATGCCCGAAAACCCGACGAATCTGACCACGGTGACCCTTTAACCCTTCTCTCGCTATACTGCGCGTGGCTTCGAGAGAAACGCGACACCCGCGGCGGCCGCGCCTGGTCTAGAAGACGCGGTATCGAAGAACAACGACTGTACGAGCTCACCAAACTTGCTGCACAATTACGGAGCTTATTGCAGGTGAGTTAATTTCTATTTTTAGATATCAAATAATGGCAGAAAACGATTATACCAGCTAAATACTTGATGCACAATTAGGAAGCTCATAGCAGGTCGGTTAAGGTCTACATTTGTACAAAGAAACGTGGTAACGTAGTGCCATTTAGTGTGGTGTAACCGATGCGGTATTTTAGAACGACGATTGCATGTGCTCAATTAAGAAGCTTATTGCATACAAATTAAGGTGTATATTTGTTTACTTCGAAATGTGTCGTGTTGCACTGTGCTTAAGATCTAATTTTGCTTTCAGGACAACAACTTAATGGAGACTCAAGAACCCGAGTCAATGTCGTCAGCTGAGCGAGCTTTACGTCACGGTCAAATGAAGCAATTGAAAGATATGAGAAGGTAAGTCAAAACAGAAACAAAATACATCACAGAGAGAGAGATAAAGGAAGAATGGAAAGTCTGATGACATGTAGTTGTACGAATGTGATAGATTTCACTTTAGTTCGATCTAGAGAAGAAGCCGAAACTAAGACAAGTTATATTTTTAACAAGCGACGCAAAAAGAGCGGTGTTATAAGTTTGACGTATCTGTCTGTCTGTTTCATAGCGCGCGAATGGTTTGAGGGTTTTCAATTTGTTTTGAATTACCCAAAGGAGCCCATTTTGATAATGTTTCTTTATATTGCCTAGACAGTATTTGATTGCAAACAGACCTTTTTTCAATTCAGTAGTTGAAAAAATCTCATTATTTCAGACAATACAAACAAAACGCAGCTAAAGATGCGAAAAACAAGAAGCGACTCAAAGTAGACTCTTGGGAGATAGTCGATGAGAAATCCAATGAAGACGACGAAGTACTAGATATAAGAGATATTGAATTCCGTATGACTAACGACGCTCAGCGTATACAAGCATTGATAGCGGGCTCTAGCGCTTCCAGTGGAAGAGATCTTATTATGTTGAAGGTGAGATATTTTTATGCAACTACCTGATCCAGTAAGCGTTGTTTGGTCAAATAAATTTCACGTATAGGCGAATGGTTGAGGTCACCATGCCAAAAACACTGAGTGCGACGTGTCACAAGTTCGATCCCTGGGTATAACAGGCTTTAATTTGTGTTCCATGGGGCATGGATGCTTGTCCTGAGTCTGGGTGTGTTTATGCATGAGAGAGCCCCCGGAACCCATAGATTAAATTACTTAATGCAATAGAAGTAAAAAAGCTAGGGAATTCCATACCATAAAAATGCGGCGGATTTGTTTTGACATTAAAGTAACTCGTATGTTCCATTCACTATTATTTGGTCGTCGATATTTGATAAATCTTCACCATCCATATCGTAATAAAATTATTTCAGGTTGTTTTGTGCAGAGCTTTGTACCCGCAAGTGGCTGTTGCTGACGAATTTAATCATCACAAAGTAAGTGTTTTCATGATAACTTGTCATAAATGTTTTAAACACAACAATGTCTTAATCAAAACTTAACCCTAACTTCAGATACTGACCTCTACTAATTCAACGAGTGCAAAAATAGCCAAAAAGTAAGGTAATCTCCAAAGTTTAAAAAACCGTATAAACCTACAACTTATAGTTAGGTATGGGTCGCTTATACATCTCGTGCCTAACTAACTAATAGTTAGGCATGGGTTACTTTTTAACGACCAGCCATTTACGCGAAAAGATATAGTACTTTATACACGAGTTTATCTTTTAACAAGTTTACTATCATTTTGAATATTCTAATCACATGCCTAATATACAGGGTCCCCTGCGACATGATAATGTTATCCTGAAAAACAAAATACTCCATATCTACCGCCTTAAATCATAAAATTCCTTTAAAACAGTCTGCAGCCGAACAACTATACCACACTTGGAGCAAGCCATTCGTGTTCCTCCACCCGACGTCGTACTTCGGCAAAAATCCTCGCGTCCTGCAGCTCACCGAGGCAGACATACAGACAGACAAGCCGCCGGGGTACGACAGCAAGTTGCCATTGTCGAGCAAACATCAAATATTGTGCTATCTGTAAGTAATATATATTTTAAATATTTTTTCACGTAAGTCTTAGCTGAAATAAATAATTTGCACGGATAGCCGAGTGTTTGAGGTAACGACGTCAAATCCATTGTGCGCGATGTCTCGCTGGTTAGACCCCCGCGTAGGACAAGCATTTGTGTGATCCACGAATGCTTGTTCTGAATCTGAGTGTCTTTGATACAAGAATTAAATTCCTTAATGCGGGAGTCGTTTTTTTAAGTTTTATGTACTTTCGCTTAACTTATAGCCATACAATTTTTTGCTAAGAAAGCGTACCTCGTCAAAAAAGAAGCTAAATTTTATTTCGACATTAAAAATGACACTGGCAATGTTATTACGAAATTGGCGTTGTAAATCACTCGTATGTCCTTTCCTAATATTCGATAAAGCTGAAATTTCACATCCAAATAACGTTAAAATAATTTTAATTACTTCTCTAATGAAATGAAACAGTTTATTATGCAAAGATGATGAACATTATCAATTTTACTGTAGTGTGTTGGCGAACCCGGACATTGGATGGTCTAACTTCTAGATTATGTATATGTTTTATTATTTTCAGATCACTTCTGGAAACTACGAAGCCGTACATAGTGAACTCTATGCGTATGCCTGCCGCACAAACTTTGTTGCTGTTAGCGCACTCTATCGATACTAACATAGGATTTACAAGGTAATATCATACTTAAAATTATGAGCTCAAGATTCATTTTTGTGTAAGCATTATTTAATATTCTTTGCAGCTGTGCTCCCATGCAATTTCATATGTCTCTAAGCCATCAAATAAGATTTCAGTAGCAAAGTTTGTAAAAGGATTCGCGCTTATATCCAGGAGACCCAGGTCCGAGTCCTGTCTGATGTTTATTTTTTTCATTATTTTAATTGTATTTACTTTTAAAAAAGAATGAAGTACTGTAGCATACCAAAAATATTGCTTGAAACCGTTGTCACCGTTGGTAATTTAATTTAATGTTGTTTTTCATCAGGATAATCTGTGATGCGTGGCTACTATTGGAGTTTCCTTATGCTGAAACTGGCTTGAATTTACTGTTAAAAGCGGTCAAATTACGACAGCGATGGGATGCGCTCATCAATCGAAGACTTTTAGGTATATTTTGTAACTTTAAGTTTATTGTATTATTATTGGCTTTAATTGAAATAATGATGTATAAATTAGAATGAAAACCCATTAACTACAGTATAATCTGAATCAAGTTAATTATGATCTATCTATATAATTGGCCGAAGTTGCGACCTTGATTTCCACTCAGGACAAATGTTTGTGTTATGAACACGATCTTTTTTTTTTATCTGGGTCTTATTTTTATGTCTAATTTTGTACGAGAACTAAAAAAACATGCATTTTCAATAAAAAGTATCGTTAATAGAACCCTTCATTATAATACTTCATTATTAAATTCCTTATCTTTCAGACGCAACCCCAACAAAAACAGTCGAAGCTGAACTCGAAAAGCAAAATCTACCAAAAATCTCCTACGAAGAAGTCCAACATGAGTTGTCATGCGACATAAGCTCTTATTTGACCAGCGACGTCTGTTACACTATCAAGAGACTACTGCCCGGTGACCTGAAGACTATATACCAAGGGAATGACGAGGCCCATCCAGCGATTGAACCAAACCCCTTTGATGAAAACTTTGAATGTAAACCACATGAGAAGAAAGGAGGTGTCTTTGTTACTGATAATGTTGTTTATAATTGGTAAGTTGTTGTGTTTTTGGTTTGTATGAAATGGGTATTAATGTGTGTGTGTTTAGGCTTTTGGTAGCTACTGATTGTTGTATTTTAATTAATTTTAGTAAAACATAGGTAGATGGCGCTAAAGTACTTTATTAAAAAAATATTTTCGTTTTAAAAAAAATATATCGATACTTAGGGCTTATACCACCACCGTCACATAAGTTCCCGTTAAATATACAGGGTTACAGGAAAAGTCGACCTAGATCTGCTAAGGGCGTGTAGTTTGCAACGTTTCTGACTGATTCTACTATGAAATACCCTATCCTAAACTCAACGGTTTTCGAGATATTCAATTTTTTACTTTTTTTGAAAAATTATCAAATTTTTGTCAATTTAAGCACATAAATTAAAATTTGTGAGTCCAATTCATCGTTTTATTTGTTTTTTACACAAACAATAAGATGTTCTATTATCTCCATAACCAAAATTGTGAGTAATGTAACTAAATTAGGTCATAAAAGGGGTTGAAAGTTAAAAAAGTAAGCCAAATTTTTGAAACTTTGTTTTTCGTTAGTGAATATCTAAAAAAAATGTATGGGAGATAGTCGGCGGATGTGCTATAAAATATCTACGTTTCAACAGCTAACCAACAAGGTACAACAGTCAAGGTTTTCTTTTTTTAATCATCCAAAAACTTAGCTACTAAGCTACTGAGAGGGTAAAAAATTACCGTGTTGATTACGTTTAATTTAACACCTGCACTCAGAAACGAAAATAAAACAAGATTGATAATAATAAACATTTATTGGATTGTGTAACAATTTTTAAATTTCGTGCTCAACATGTCCACCTCTGTTACGTACGCATAGTCGCAATCTTCTCCTCAATCCACTTTTAACAACACTTGTTGTTAAATTATGCCTTATTTGATCCGCCGCGTTAATTATTTTGGCTCTCAACTCTTCCACAGTGGAAATTGGGTTGGGCTCCCTGTACACGAGGCTCTTCATGTGCCCCCATACATAAAAATCCATGGGGGTAAGGTCCGGACTTCTGGCTGGCCACGGTAAAGGCCCACCTCGTCCGATCCATTTATTAGCGTAGTTTGTGTCTAACCATACTCGGACACTTCTCCTGTAATGTGCAGGGCAGCCATCGTGTTGAAACCACATTTCTTGAAATAGTTGTAATGGTAAGTCGTCGAGCAAATCGCTTAGGTCCCCTCTTAGGAAATTTTCGTAATCTTCTCCATTTAAATTGTCTGGGAGAAAGTAAGGCCCAACCAAATAATTTGAAATTATTCCCATCCACACATTTACGCTAAATCTGCGTTGTGACCCTTTCACTCTCTTCTTTTTAGGATTACCTTGTTGTTGTGGGGCCCAATAATGAGCATTATGGTAGTTGGTAATACCGTCTTTATCAAACTTTGACTCGTCCGTCCACAAAATTCTTTTAAAAAATGAAGGGTCTTCTGCATCGGCGTTCAACATAAATCTGCAGAAATCTATTCGTCTGGCGGGATCGCCTTCCTCCATCGCTTGTACCGGCGTGTAGTGGTATGGGTACAGGCCCGCAGTGTGTACAGTAGACCATACTTTCCATTGCGAGACTCCCAAGTCACGGGCAACAACATTAGTGGAAATAGTTGGATCCAACCGGAATCGTTGTAGTATGGCATTGTCTTGTTCTCCGTCGTCAACAATTACACGTGGTCTTCCCAAATCTGTACGTCGTCTTGAAACTGAGCCAGTTTCTCGGAGTCTTCGATAAACTCCGTCGAATACGCTCACATCCGGCACTCGACGACCAGGATAGCGGGTTATGTATTCGCTACGAGCTTGTGCCGACACACAATTGCAGTATCCGTAGCAAATTAACATATCCGCATATTCTTCATTTGTGTAGGCCGACATCATCAACAGTTCCGTATCACAAGCAAAAATCCGAGTCCAGTTCACAAGCACAGCAGTCACAAATAAGAAGAAACAGTCCGAAAACACAGCCAAGTCGAGTAGAAAACAGAGAGCAAAACGATATCGCATCTATCATGGACGAATCACATAAACAGACTAACAACCAAACACAAAGCAAAATGGAATGGCGTATTGAACCCCAAACAGGTTCGGCTCATTGTCTTTCTCACACACCTGCATAAATCGTAAGTTTTCTCGCTTTCACGCTCCGACCAAAGTTGAAAAACAATAGGCGAGAACCCTTTTGATTTGCTACCTGCGGGCACTTAACTAGGGTTTTTTCTATGAATTCTAAGAAAAAACCTTGACTGTTGTACCTTGTTGGTTAGCTGTTGAAACGTAGATATTTTATAGCACATCCGCCGACTATCTCCCATACATTTTTTTTAGATATTCACTAACGAAAAACAAAGTTTCAAAAATTTGACTTACTTTTTTAACTTTCAACCCCTTTTATGACCTAATTTAGTTACATTACTCACAATTTTGGTTATGGAGATAATAGAACATCTTATTGTTTGTGTAAAAAACAAATAAAACGATGAATTGGACTCACAAATTTTAATTTATGTGCTTAAATTGACAAAAATTTGATAATTTTTCAAAAAAAGTAAAAAATTGAATATCTCGAAAACCGTTGAGTTTAGGATAGGGTATTTCATAGTAGAATCAGTCAGAAACGTTGCAAACTACACGCCCTTAGCGGATCTAGGTCGACTTTTCCTGTAACCCTGTATAAAGAATGTATTTTTTTCACTTTATTGCCAGATAGCTTACTTATTTAATACATGATTGTGAAATAGGCGTTAAATGTTCTAAATTCTACTAGTCTATTTAATTTGTTCGCCTTGTTATTTTCCCAATCAGCCCACAGTATTCATACTTTAGTATTTACAATTCCTTTAATTTTTATCTACTATTAATTTGATACACAATGTTTATGATGTAATTAGGAAGAGCGAGGCCTCCTAGCACAGGTAAATACTTACTTAAAAGGAGGTCTCCATGTAAGATTTTATGATTATGTTTACTTGTGTCAAATAAATAATAATACTTTTTTTTTTTTTAACCATTTCCCTGTCCCGCGAGCTACATTTGAACATTGGTATCGTCGAACTAAAATCGTGCTATACGCGGGACAGGCAAGATATGAATATTAATCATTACCTATATATTTGTTACAGCGTCGTCGACACAAACTGGAGTTACAATAGCTACGAAGAATCCTACAGTTTACCCTGGACGTGCACAAACTGCGAACTTACCGTCTGCCTATCACCCATCGAGAGACTCCAACACAAACACTTCATATGCTCAGCTAAAGAAGAAAAGAAAATATTAACACCTAAAACTACAAGGGAAATTAAACCTAACGCCAAAGAGTATACGTGCGAAAATTGTAAACAGACTTTGTATATGACGCCCGTAGAGATATTGAAGCATAAGAAAAGTTGTCTTAAATCATAGTCTTTAAGTGTCATAATTGAATGAACTAAGGCCTTTGCTGTACAGAATACGTTATGTATAAGTACCTACATTCTTCAAAATGTAGATATACATATGTGATCCGACTCAAGAAAGTTATTGTTGCAAGTGCGAACGTTATGTATAAGTATTACAAGAATATAAGAAGAATACTTTGTTCAATTGAATTGAAGAAATAAATGAATTATATTTGATTTACATTTGTTTTTTTTTTCTAGTTTCCAGTTAAAGTCAGATAGAATGCTCCTATCGCTGAGATTTCTATTTGTTTGCCTGTGCATCTTATTTAAAAAAAAAATTACAGGTAAATAAAATATATGCTTAATAAAACAGAGTTCGTGTGACGTCACTTTTTGGTACACTTTATGCCACGCAGTTAAGCACCAGCCCAAACTTACATTCCAGTTTTCATATCATCAATGTTTAGATAAAAACAAAAATACGGGTTTAATATTATATAAACAGTGGAGTGTAATTTAACAAACGTTTTATAGAGGAAATCACAGAAAGCTAAAAAGTAAGTTATAGGAACCGAAACAATGATTCAGGTAGCTTAATGCAAATTGATTGATCGCTTTAGTATATTTCCATGTTTTGTTTTAGCAGAAAGATATTATCAAACATCTTTGATGTTATACACGTCACGCTATGCAATTTGATTGTCGTATTGCTATCAAATCAATTAACAAGAAATCTGATCATTATCGAAGATATGATGGCGTAATAGCCTATTTTACTTATTACGTATTACTCTTTGTTAAGGTAAAATAATAAAAAAATGCTACCTGCAGCCTATTTTTGTAATCCGGCAGGGTTGTGAGTCGAACGGGCGTGGTTTCATTCACGATCGCATCGCCTCGACAGCTCATGAAGAACTAAGGTTAGTTAGAAACAAGCAGGCGCCTCGATAAACAAGCGTTAGTAAACCTTATTCAAAATGTAGATATATGAGATCCGACTCACAAAAGTTATTGTTGCAAGTGCGAACAGTTTTGCGGACTATCGCGTTATGGGCCGATCACTGCCTCCCAAAAAGACAAGCTGTTACAGAAGCAAGATGCCATTCTATATTGTATGTAAAGGCGTCTCACTTCTCCAACTGCTATACCTAAACTAAGAGATCTTGTCCTCAATCCAGTAGAAGCTCACCTAAAGCTACATTAACATGTCTGAATAAAAAAAGAACAGTTTTTAAGTAAGTATTTCTCACAAACAGTTGTCAGTAACAAAATGTTCTTTAGAGGGAAATTGTAAATCATAGTTGAAGATTATCTATTTAAGGGGAATCTTTTGGGGGCAAAGAACTATAGAGATGGGGTGAAAAAGAAAGAACTAATTCTACATATTACACAGAAAATTCATGAATAATCAAATAACACGAAATCATGCTATACAAGTGCGTACGCATATACAATGATTCGGTCCGAACACCGGTCGCTGGGCGGTGCATGATTAGCGCACTCCGGCGCATATCGTGACCTGCCCGCGAGCGATCCCAGTGCCCGTTTTAATTCGCACAATAACGCACCGTGCGTTTTCGCAAGTGATTGCATACGAGGTGCTTTTTTAATATCATTATATACTACAAAAAAAAACCAGAAAGGAATGAGATAGAGATGAAATTTGGTTAATTTTTTGGAATAAGTACGTATTTACTGACATGATCCTACTATTAAACTGAATTAGGTGATAATCAAACGCGCTGATAATTGAACACTGCAATCTTATACAATGAATCTTATCTAACATGTAATTAAGTACTAAGTTTTTTTGAATAAAAAAGTTTAAAATCTCGCGATAGTGAACAAAAATCCCCAATGACTTTTAAATGGCTCGACCGATTTTGAAGAAACATGTCTAAGAACACTCGATAATAATTCACCTAAATTAAATCACTCAATCATTTCGGGAGCTACGATGCCACAGACAGACAGTCAAACCTATAACACCTGTTTTTGCGTCGGGTGTTAAAAAGTCACCAGTCAACATTCACCTGGGCCCCAATTCTGCTATTTACAATGGCCGATGAATGAATGAAAATTGGCTTAAAATTATTTTTTTTGTATTTTTTCCTGCAAAATAATTGGAAATTCAGTACGGAACGGTACACCAAAGGTCAATATAATTAACTTCCAATTATTGTATTGGCAAAATGCTTAAGAAGAATAGGAATAATTTCAAATTTAATCCAATTGCCATTCATTCATCGGCCATTGTAAAATAGCAGAATCGGGGCCCTAAAATGATACCCGTATTTGGTCACCTACTGCCATATACAAGGAATGACCCCGTGTGGTCCACGCATTGCGTCCGTCAGTCGTGAGAGACAGCTTCAGACCTCGATATCCATTGGCTATTACAGAATTCTTAAACTTCTAGCAAGTTTAGACGGCTAACAATATGCGCTGTTTGTGACCGTTTTCTGTCATCTTTTGTACTCATGTTCTGTGCAAATAAAATATTAAGAATATTTTCTTATTCTGTTATGTACGCGAACACTTCAATACTCAATACGTTTATTGCATTCCACAATGTGAACTTAGGTGGTAGGTACACAAGATACATTAGTTTTGGAGCATTGTGGGCCCTGTCGGGCATAACAAAAATAAGAATTTGGAGGAGGGCTATTAATAACATTTTCAGTTTTACAATTAATAATAATATAGTTCATACTTGATTAATCTTTCTTCCTAACTGGGCCCAGATTCCGCTATTTACAATGGCCGGTGAAGGAATGGAAAATGGATTGAAATTACACTATTCGTTTTTTTCTAAGCATTTTGCCAACACAATAATTGGATATTCATTGTATTGACAGTGAGTGTTCCGATTTCCGCCCCGTACTGAATTTCCAATTATTGTGTTGGCAAAATGCTTACAATTGGAGCCCAGGATTGTAGCTTATTGAAATAACTAGCGATTAAAGCTCGTTTAACGATTTTTTTCTGTATTTAACACGAATTTGGACCATAATTCATAAAATATACGTTATATAGTTCTTTAACATTGTGTGTTACCACGCATATGCAACACAAACAAATTATTTTTTAAATTTCTGGTGTAGTACCTTCACATTCTGGATACACCTAATTCAATAACTTCACACGACTTTTTTGCTCTTTACACGACATAATTTGGGCATTATAGTCAATTTGCTCCGTGTTGGGACATGGTCTTCCATTTTGCACATGTAATTGTATAAATCAGGGCTGCACAATTCGGGCACTCGTCACGTCTGTCAATTGTTCGACGACTCACGAAAACGTGAGCATATCGTCGCAAGCGCAACCCTTGGGAAAATGAAATTAGGGCGAACGTGAAATGCAACGCTCTTTATTTCTGAACTATATTGTTGTGAGTTGACCAATTGTGTTACAATGTTGTTCCTTTGATATTTTGTCATCGAAATTATTTAATGTGTGTTACAAGTGTTGTGTCATTATACATATTTTTAAGTAAATCGAATGGAAAATTCATGAGAAAAACAGAATTAAATTTTAGGTCATGTTGAAAGTTACTTGGAGATTGTTTGACTATTAAAAAGATAGGTTCAATCCATGGTTCCCTCTTTTTATGGGTTTAGAAGTAAGGTACTTATGGATTTATGTATTTCGTACTTTCATACAGATCCTAAATTAAAGTTAATTTACAAGAGACATTTATTCTTTATTGTTCAGATCTTAAGATTAGAGATGTCAACTAATTTACGAGTGCGAAAATCCTCTTCACATAAATATATATATCTTCTGTTCTGTATATGATCTCAAAAGCAACATGGCAAAAAGAGGTTTAGGTTCTTGCATTTAAGATAAAAGAGACACAAAGAACAAAAGCAGTACCTAAGGTACCTACAAAGTTAACATCATCTAAATACTCAACCTCATACATAGTAAGTAACCTTGGATGCTCGCCATGCCATCCAAGGTTGTTCTCTAACCAGTAATTATGTATAATTAGGCGTCTTATCTGTCAGCGTTTTGGCCTCGCCCCGTAACACTGTCGGATAGGCCCGGAAGCGTCGACAAATTCTCGTAAATTCATGTTTCGTTGTTATAATTTACATACGTAATCCCATGTCATCGATATAGTATAATGGTACTTTATTCGCCTAAGGGTAAGCAGAAACACACACTACAACTGACATTGTAAAGAACTCTTCAAAGATGTTTTGAGAAAGACGTGTCTTGATGATATTTGGGTTGTAGAAACTTCGACAGTTTTCGAAAGAATCTGAAGACCGTTAGCTAGAGAACAATCGATCGGCTAACATTCGAATAGGATGCAGATTTAAAATTTATGGTGGACTTACCAAATAAGCAAGCACAACAAATACTAATTGTTTTAGTGGCCTTATTCTGTGCAAAGACCTTCATACTTAGAGTAACAAGTGATACGCGCGCTTACAAGAAAGGAATATCTAGCGTATACGTAGAGTTTCTCTTCTACAGCATAAATCCCCACAATTTAAGTACCCCTAACATATATCGCAAGGTAATTTGGAAGAACCAATACAAATCCCCAGGTAGTGCCCATACGAAAGCATTACGATCAAAATCCAACATAATCGTGCATCGAACGTGAACCAGATGGGTGGTTAACTTTTAACCTCCACTTTTACTGCTCTACCAATTTAAGTTAACACCCCCATTGGACTCTATTCATTGATTTTAAGAGTTATTTTTGAATAGATAGGTTAGGACTTATGTTTGTTTAGCACGCTCGTTGGCTGTCAACCTGTCACCGCGCAAGAAGCCAGTCAGTGCATCTGTTGTGCTATATAATAAAATAATTTCGTGGAAGTAAATCAGGGTACGTGATTGGAGTTATTAAATAATTTGAGATTGTGAAAATAATTGTTGTTGGATCGCTTGGGCTGTAGTTTTAATGGAAGAATGGAATTAACAACAAATACTTCGTAGTCAGTTCGGAAACCGTGATGAATAATAATGATTATAGGAAAGATCGGTTAATGTTAGAAAAATTAAGATGATTTTCAAGATAAATAAGTTTTGATCCTTAGATTAATCGCGGTGTTTGTATGAATAACTTATCTAATATGGAGTCTTGGTTTGTATGATTAATTTAATGTAAAATGATAAATAAGCATAATATACAAATAATGATAAATATTTCAATAGGTGTGCCAAACCGTCTTTATTGAATTTATCGGTCACAATATTTAATGAGCCATTCAAGAGATTAAAAACTTACAGTAAATTGAGCAAAACGTGAACTTATTCGCTTGATTGAAGACATAAGTAGACTAATTGATGGCGGGTAAGTAACTGTGACAAATTCGGGTATGTAATTTCCGTGTTTAAGCGACTTTTTTTAATGAAAAGTAACTATACCAGCGATTTTTGTCATGGAAAAAAGCTTGCGATAAAACGATAAGAATTCTTAATCACTAAGCAATTTTACCCTGAAAATAATGTACCTACGTCCTAAAGAAAACCAACAGCATTTCTTAAATTTGGCAAACTGCTTAGTTGTGAACTTTTAAATTAATTTCCGAAATTGCAGATTAAGATTACGAGCGTGCTAATAAAAATCACAGTTTCACCATTATTTAAAGATATCTAAAAAATTTAAGATGTACGTCCAGCAGAAAATATCGTTTTGCCTATACCACTATTATCTATAGTATAGTTTATAAAGCAAAACAAACAATAGCCATTATCAGGGGATCTGATCCCGACACGTTGCGTCACGAGGATTTTCAATTTACGCCAACTTAGCGGTAGGGCTGGTCCCTACCCAGGGAATCCGAGATTATCGATAAGATTCAGAGGAACCTAATCGATTAAGCTTCGATAGAAATTGCCAGATTAAGTGGTAATGCACGCTAAAGTGAAGTTATGCATATCATGCTTACAATCAGTGCATCTGTGTCCGGTTGGATTTTTCTAGAATCCATATAATAATAATCTGAAATTTGCCACCAAAACGACACGAGATATCTAAGCTTTCTTCAACTAAGCAGAGAAACATATTTATCTATCAGCAAAAAAAGCAATCAACGAAATTACCTAACACCCTAATTTTACATATAGGTATACTTTCTTAAACGTCTAAAATCTTTTAAAATTGTCACCTCGTAATATATTTTATACTGTTATATAAAAAATCGATAGTTCCACCCTTAACTCGACAGTTTAAAGCACTTCCATCTTGGCAACCTTGTCTTGAACTGCGCAGACGCCGACCGCCAGTGTAGCGACTCACCTACTTTATAGTTGAGAGCTGACGACTCGAGCGTGTGGTGCAGCTTTTATATGCTTAGTTTACACTGGCTTAGTGTTTAGGAGAGTGGTTTAGTAGTAAAGTGTTAGCAGTTCGCTTCGCTTTAGGACAATTCAACTTGCTGGAATCAAAATTAGTATCTGTTTCTATTTTTGTATCTACTGGGTCCTGTTGTCCTGGCTATAAAATGATACTACTGAAGGAAGTCTAAACGTTCACTAGCACGTGTATTTAGGTTGTGTTAGCCTAGTAGAAGATATGTGGGACTGCCAAGTCGAAGGTTTCGATTTCGATCCTTAGACGCTTTTATAATGTCGAGTTCGTTTTAGAAATAAATACCAAAAGTTTTAGTACATTAAATTGTAGGTCCTACGTCTCATTACTCTCCAGCAGTGCCGGTTTCTCGTTCGATCTAGCTAAAAGAAGGTAAGAGAAGCTAGTATCTGTGTTTGCGCACAGACTGGTGGTCTACAATATGTCCTGAGCAGTTTTCTGGTGTTTTGCTAAATGTCTCAAGCTAGTCACGGCTAGTGAGCCGTCATAGTCAAATTCGTTCAGATAATGCCAAAAAAATGACTAGTACTTGCCTCTATATTTGTACAATGTATACCAGCCTTTATTTCGCCTCGTAATTCGTGTCTATTGTGAGTTGTGTGGAATGGGCCTTAGAGTAGCTGTTTCCTGGTTTATATTGGGAGCTGTCTTTAGGGTCAACCATATTAAATGTAGACAGATTAATGCTACTCTCCTACCTTAAATCATCAATCTTTAAAGCACCTTTGAAAAAGGCTGGCTCGCAATTACGTGCAACGATTTTGGTTGTTGCTATGTTGATATTGATCGGGAAGTTATTGGTCAGGCCGCTAACACTAATATTTATAGACAATAGCTGATAAAGTAACCCAAAACCGAACTAACTTTGTTCATCTAGAAAAAAAACACGTGTCATTTAAGACCTTTTTAAATAAAAGTTTTGTCCTTCACAGTCTTCTAAAAATAGACAACATCAGGTAATTATAGGTATTAAGTACAATTGAACGATGTCTAACAAAGAAAAACAACTTTAATTTCTTTTAGATCCTATTTCTGGAGTCAAATGGGGCAGCACTTAGCAAAAACAGCCTCAAAACAAATAAATCAGTGATCTTAGTATCCAACGCCATCTATCTGTTGTACAAGACATGACAGTATTACGTATCTGGGAAAAGCAAAATCTTCAACAATGTTTGCACAATTATTGCTGTCAACGGGCCAATTTGTATTGCGAATCACGACTATCTCAAAGAAACAAGTAGATTGATTAAAATTTTTGGGTAAAATTTTGCTGTCAATTGCTGTCCTTTTGCTTGCACGTGATACGTTATAAGGCTTTCGGTGTCTCAGCAGTCGATGTATCGCCGAATAGAGCAGTAAATCGTGCGATATCTACCGCCAACCGATCGTGAACGATCTCATAAGGATTTGTTCTAGTTAGTATTTATTCTTATTGGGAAGTTTTGAGCTTGGATTGTAATGGAACTGTTTTCTTTCAGGTCTTTGAGGGCATTATGAAAATGTTTGGAGAGACAAATTATTTTTTGCATGTTCCAAACACATGCAAAAAATAATTTAATTTAATTTTGGAAAAAAATCCGTAGAAACGCCACTCAAACGACTCTAATGTGATTCCGTCGTTACCTTAAAGTACCTAATGGACATGAAATTTAATTAAACAAATTCATAGTAATTCACATTTTATAGATTTTTTTACGTTATGTAAACCTATTCAAACTAGGAACCTAGGATTATAATACAAGAAAAAACAATTCCATTATTTGTGGCGCGGTGGCGCGACGCGTTAAACTGGATGCATACCACAAAAATGGAAAAGGCAATAGACGGGACAGAGTGAAAAAATCCAGGGGAGGTCTATGGCGTGCAGTCGGACAGTAACTAACTAAGTAAAAAAACTAGACCAAATACCAAAATCACGAACTGGTATCATCCCTCGCGAGGTCGGGTGCGCGTGAGCACGGCGTGGTCACAGACGCTCGCTAATTTGTTACCGCCGGACAGACGGACACACAATCACTGTGCTCAGACAACGATCATCAACGGAACAGTCACGTTGCTGACTTATCGGCTTCTTCGATTGTTCATTGGCTCTACAATGTCAAACTGCACGAAGCCGAGATAATCAGGTGGTGTTTAGTAAAGGTGTTTTTGTAAGATGGTTGGTAGGTACTATAACAGAATATTTTTCTTATTTTTCTTTTGGATCATGTTGCTATAGTGTTTAAGGAGTATGAATATCATAGTACTAGTACTATTCTTCTTCTTCATGCCCTATTCGCGATTATTTTGGGCTCGGCGTACTATGCGTAGGTAGGTACTTCTTCTCTTCATTCTTTAGATCCGTAGTCTAATTTTCAACCGACATCAAAATGGATGAGCTTCTTTCGTCTGTATTTTTTATGTTTGTTATCATAGAATTTATCGTGAAATAACTGTCATTTGGTCCCATAAAATTTCAAGTTAGTAGTTAGTTCAGTAGTTTTTATTTGAAAAATAAAATATTTTTCCCACATACAGAGTGATAGTTTTACAGAAACACAGGCAGTATCCTTTAGCCTTTCCGATGATATCGCGCGCATCTACAGGACTCGGCCAGATAACGTGGGGAGATACTACTGCACTTGATAGGGCGCCGACACGCAACACACCGTGCTTTTGTAACAAACCTCTTTGGAAGACATGGATAAAGGTACCTGGAATTTTTGTATGAAAAACTTGAGGTCATAGGTACCAGTTCTTTCCGCAATACACTGTTGAAATTGGTAAGGTATCGCTCAGTTCAAAAACATATTTTCGTTTCCTATGATAGGCTACAGATAAAATATAGATACAATTATTTTTTGGGGGATTTGGTTTTTTGCATAAAACTCATGAAGTTTTCAACCTAACCTTCTATAAATAAATAAGTTGCTTCTGCGAAATCCTACGCAAAACATGAACAAGCAATTCGGTCCAACAACTTAAGTAGATACCAAAGCAACAAAGTATTCGATTTCAAAAACGAAATCCTTACTTCCTCATAGCAACACACAAGAAAACAAAAGCCATATTTTAAAGCGACAAAATCTAAAAGAAAGTGGGAAACTATAATCTCATTGATGTTCCGATAGTGTGGCAAGCGTGAAACGTTGGAGGAAGGACGCGAGGAGCAGTCGTCGTGCGATTTGTCGTCCGAGATGGTATCAGGGGCCGTAATTCGGCCGCGACTGCCGTGCGTGTCCGTACACCGATTGCACTTGACTAAGGAGGTTGCACAATGAGCTTTGATTCTAAAAAAGTTCCAGTAAAGAGGAATAATCTTCACAATTATTATGGATTGGAAATGGATTAAGAACAGTTAGAATACTGCTACTTTTCATCTAGTTTGTTGTTGAGCGTTTTACGAGGTTTACCTTTCTGTTTATAAGTATTTTCAACTCGTGCGTTATAATTTTTTGTGTACACTGCTTACATAAGTACATATGTACAACGTGAATAATACTAATCTCTCCAGAAAATCTATTACACACGGGGAATGTCTACATAATGATTTAAAACCAAAAACGCCTGAATGAAAGACTGTCAACGTCCGATGTTGCATTGTAGATATTCGCTCTCGGTGTGCAGACCGCCTTTTGGCGCAAGTCCGGACTTCTACCACTAGATACCGAGGCAAAACTCGTGAGCGATGCCTCGCCAGATAACAATTGCTTTGTTTCGCTGTAAAACTCGAAAATTAACATCATTTGCCAACGCCCGATCGCTGCGGTGATACCGACACTCGTAAATATCGGTGTAGGATGTAAGATATAGAGAGAAAAAAGGTTTTAACGTATTTGGAATTAGTAGTTCATTGGTCCTTCAATCCATAGTACCGGGATTTTCACTTTTTTGTACAGCGAAAGATACCCAGACTTCGCAAAAAAATAGTTAGGTTATCAGACGTTTTACATCAGCATGTTACTTAATTTGCTCTAATTGGAACTCCACTACTCGTAATGTTAGCATTCAGTTCCTTTTCTCACTTGCTTTTTGCGGGGACTAACCTGAATTTATTTTGATTCATGCGTACCTAAACCACAACTTGCACTCATTAGAAAAAAAACTATGATCAACTATAGGTGTTAGCAAAAGAAATAACTTCTCTGTAGAACCTTCTTCGATCTTCACCTCCTTCATCCTCCTTCTTTAAAACACCTCATTAGAAATGAGGTGTTTTAACAAAAACATTGTTTTTTCTTTCCAGAAAAAAAAACAAATCAGATCTCATTTAAGGTTTCCATAGGTTATCGCATATTATTCGCTAGTTCTACTTACTTAGACCACAGCCCTACAATAACGTGGTGTTTAGTTTTAATAGTCGACGAGATGTCGGAATCCGATGTTATACGTATAGGAAACTATTGTGAACAGTAATGTCTCGGTATTTTAATCATTAAATTAAAATCGGTAACACACTTAAATTGCTTGAAGGTATGGTTTTATTCAGGCATAGTTATAGCTCTTGCGTAATACATATTTTTGTGGGATCATGGTACTCCAATAATATTTTATAACAACAAAAACATGCAAAAGGCTTAAATTGAAGAAATATTTCTGGGACGATTATTTTTAAGAAATAATAGCTATTTCACGTTTAATGAAAAGAGAATTAATAAGAATCGGTTCACCCAGTCTAAGTTTGAGAAGAAAAAAAAAGTCAGAAAAATAAGTTTTCGTGGGATGGGCAAAATGATTGATATAAATACTGCTTGTCTTTGAGTCTCTAAGGCCAGTTACACTGAGCACTGGAGCTGGTAGATTTGTTTATACGTAGTGAATTGATGAATGACGCAAGTGTAGTCTAACTTCTGTAGTCTGGCTCCGTCACCAAAAGTAATATTTGAAAAATTCAAAATCTAATCTTTGTAGACAACAATTCATCAACGAATCTGACTTGCATTGTAACGATACACTCAGTGCTATAAACCGAAAAAGATGAAGACCATGTACAACTGGCGCCTCAACTTTGTATTGATATATTTTAAAAACCCTACAACTCCAATGAAATACATTATTTAAATATTAGTTAATCCTTTGTAATTCAGCGGTTTCTTTGATACCAAAGTCAGTGCGAAAACAAGCATTGTATGAAAAGTTGCAAAAACAAAATATTCCCTTTACACGACGGTGTCTGCCGAAGGGCTCAAAATGTCAATCGTCTTTTGTTAAACCAATTATGGTATACTAATAAAATTACTTTGCGATACAGTGAACAATATCTATTGTTCAGTACAATGCTAGATATGACAAGCTTTGACGATTAGACCTCCCAACTAGTTACGCTTGGCAAAGATACTCATGCACCCAGTATACTAACCTTAAAATATTCTAGACTTTATGTTGTCGGTTTTAAGTTTCATTATTGTAAGTTTTGGTGTTGATGGACGGTTTGGTCCTTTTGTAAAGATGAGTAGTGGCGTTTAAGAAAGGTTTTGTAGAAAGCGCTCAAATTTTACGCTATTTTGAAAATTATGCATGCTTCTGTTGGCAATTAGGAGATAAAGGGACCTTTTTGTAGGTTGTAGTAAACGTTGTAGTTTACTACGAATTTATTATTTACTTTTGCTTGAGATTTCGTCCGCGTTAATTTTTAATTGGATTTAATTTACATCCAATGTTAAGGGAAATAATAACAGTTGTATTGGAGATATTGTGTAACTTTCCTCAAATAGACAAATTGAGAAAGACAAATTGAATTCATGTTCTATTGATACGAGATGCTTCGACTACTGATTGACTAACGTAGTTTCTTTAATTAAGATGTATAACTAATGCAATCCAAGGTAAATTACTGTGAATTATCAAATATGAATCAATCTTTTGAAATAAATAGGAAAGACTATTTTCTTTTTCTTTTAAAATGTCAAGGCTTTAATTAGTCTGTCTCTTACTAGATGTTACCCGTTAATGAGTATGCATTCATGCTAATCTGTGGCACTCATCAATCAATGTTCCGCATTTAAAGTGTATTTAAATTCTGCTCTTATTATTATCGATTTCTTTTAATCACCTTTTGTCCAATCGCGGCGATTTCTTTATATGATAATTACTAATATAGTTGGGTATTAAATGTGCTGTTTTTTAACTCTTAAGTAACTCATTAGTATTTGATTTAGCAGTCCAGCTTTGAAATAATATTGGAATCAAGACTCAAACAAATGGTTCTTAAAGTTATTTTCAAAACTTTACAATACCATAGTACTTAGATACATTATTATGGAATATACTTGAAATTTAGTGTAAAACAACAAATTAAAAATTATCTAAAAGAAGATTTTGAAATAAGTTAATTAAAAAATACTGAGTAACTAGGGTCAAACCTCTATTTTAATCAAAAGAAAAAACAAAATATATTTTTTTAGATAAGTTCGACTTAAAACAATTAAACTTGTATTTAAATCTAAGAAACTCCATCGATTTTTGAAATGGCCTAACTTCACCCTTTTTGTTGGATCAAATCAATTGGAACACACTTTTGGTGTCCGATATTTTCGGTACGGTCAGCAAAAAAGTATATTACAGTATTTTAAGTAATTTTAAAGGGAATTTAGGTAACGCTCAAACTTCTCCTCTAATTATAAAAATAGTTTTATTGCATTCATTTTGAGTAGGTCTTAACTTATTGGAATACGAAAAATTTACATTTAAGTCTTGATGGTGAACACAAAATTACATCACCTTAGAATAGAAACACCAATAGAAAGCTTCAATTTTATTGCAATGACAATATACATATTTTCCACAAGACACCTTATTTAAATATCTTCCGGCAACTTGGCAGCCAGAAATATAACGTATCCACAGGCCCGATCAGTACTTGTCTAGAATTAAAACACATTAGTAGTTTTGCAATCCGTTAAAGAGTTTTCTGCTGTCGGTCTCAAAATGAGCGGGTGAGTACAATCTGAGGCAATTGTGGAAGGCTCCCGATACGCAAATTGCCTGGCGGCTATTTACAAAGACTTCGCCCCCCTCTCTACGACAATTAGCTCTCAATCTTTACAGTACGAGCGTGAAGAGAAGTTAGTGATGTAGCCATATCTAGCTCTTACTGACCAATGACGTCATTGGTTTTGAATTGATTTATTTTTTATACCTTATTTTACATTGCTTTTATTGGCTGACTTCAAAAGAACGTGTAATTTTTTTATATACTGACATAGTGTAACGTACTTTGGTAAATTTCGGTTTTACTTCAAAACGTAAATAAGCTACATCTAAGTAGCATATTTAATTGTTTTATGAGTAGTATATGTTAAGAACTAAAAACTTTTAAATGGTTTTATTAAAAACAAAAAGCAAGTGACCGCTGTTTGAAACCCACAATAACATACCTTCTATTCACAGACATTCAAACATTGTTATCTTTGAACACAAATATAACAATTCGAATAGATTAGTTCTCACTTCCCAGAATTCGGGTCTCGCCGTCAATGAACGTAGATTCTTGTTTTAACTAATTAAATTAACGTAACATAGTATTAAGAAAATTTGTAGAAAAAAGGTAATTAATAACATCATTTTGTACTTGCTTTTGCAATAATTTTCGCCTGCGGGGGTGTCAGTAACAAATAAATAGTTTTGAAAAACCCATTCTATATTTTTAATCCCTCATAGGAATCGTGATAGTCCTACGGTTCTATATGTGCATGTGAAGTGTAGGTTTTTTATAGTTTTTATATGAATTTTCCTCATTAAGTTGGTGATAGAAAGCAACGTGTGGAAACTTGGATTCCCGTATTTTAATCTGCTATCTAGCGTAGTGATCAATGCTGAATTCTTCGCTGCATGGAAAGAGTCCTAGGCCCTACAGCGGGGGGCTGTTATTATTGTGTAGGTAATTTTGTATTATTGCCTACAAAATCTTTGTCACGTTTCCCCTCTTTCTCTCATACTCCTTAACGACTATTTCGCTCCGAGTTACTTGTGTATCGAATTAGCTTGACTTGGGCTCACGACAGCGGTTTCATTTGTTAATTTTCTATAATTAGTAAAAAAATATCGCTGTAAATAACTTCGGGATTTAGGTTCGGGATTAAAATTTTCAAACTTGTTCTTTTCTGCATGTGAATTACACGAAAATATACTTAATTGGAATTCTGCATATAACAAACTGTTAAAGACCAGCCACTGTAACACAACATGCAACAATGTAGTCGGTATCTACAAGGTGAAAGAGGTTAAAAGTAATTGTAACCATTCATTTAAATATCCAGGAAAGGCGGACACTTTTGCTAAATACACCCTTTATGAAATTTCTTTGTTCGTAAATTGTTTTCTTGAACGGCTAAATACGGCTTTGTCTTTTCATGTCAATTGAGTGTGGTTTATGTCATAAGGTATTCTTTACCGCCAACGTTTTATGGTCTAAATACATTGGAGTTTAATACTCGTAAATACTATTCATTGTCTTGGTAGACATAATGAGGATGATGAATGGGTAAGGAAAAGTAAGAACTTATTTAGTATTTTAACAAGAAAATTAATGAGAGTAACTCAGTCCAGTCTGTGATCAGTACTTTTGGAAGATTTTTTTGATTTCGAATAATAAAAACACCTGACACGACATCACAAATTAAAGGAACAATTAATCAATTGAGTCCATCGCGGTCCACTGCTGGACATAGGCCTCTCCTAAGTTGTGCCACAACTCCCGGTCCTCGATCTTCCGCATTCATTTCGAGCCAGATACACCACAAGCGCAACTCGCAATGGTGTCGTTTATATTTACTCCTGAGTAACATTTCTGACTAAAAAGCTCTTAAAATTGTTAAAAAGCATGCATCTTTCATGATACTATTATATTATTATTTGAAACGTCACTTCACACTTGCTGCACACGGTGATATTATTAACCCTTGTTTCATTAATAAGCCGTCTTACAGAATTACACTAGTGGCGTATGATCCACAAAAGCACAAACAGAATTTATTTACCAACTAAATCGCCAAAAAGTATCACCGTTTATTCCAACTTCAGGAGAGCAGCGCAAAAGAAAAATTGCACCTACTTAAGTCTTAAAAGCTATGACACGTCCCGTCACAATGCGCCCGAGCGTGGGAACAGCCATTACGCTGCGCAGACGCCGCGCTTACGTAATTGGCATTGATTTTACGTATAATCACCGGGAAGAGAGCCCTGCCATTGAAAGGGAACGTTACTTGCTCTCCATGGAAATTGTAGGGAATTTTCGTCGGGATGTATGGATAAAAAGTGAAGTTTTAATTAAATGCGATTTAGATGCGGTAGGATTTTTCTGGAATGATTTTCTTACCATAAAATGGTGTGTACAGTATCGAGCGTTGAAATCATATTTGATTGTGTTAGTCATGATCGTAAGGTAGAGCAAAATATATTAGTAAACTCGTAGCTATGTACTACAGACATAATGCTCAATGTTACCTTTTTAACAGTGTGTTAGGCACATGTAGGTTTTAACTATAGCTGCGTATATTCCTCACATAATAAAATATGATCGCGAAATTCAAAGCGGACTTGATATTGCACTTTGAAAGTACATCCAACATGACCAAGGGCTATAGTCATTGACCATCGCACGGGGAGATTAAGAGCAGCAATTTATTCGCTCCATACACAAAAAACGAGTGTCTTTACACCCGGCGGCGTTTCATATCGCACTACACACGGTCACATTCTTGGGCCGCTTGTTCGACTACCCGCTCGTAAAAAAGACAAAAACGCCAATCGCCCCGCGGCAGCGGGCGCGAGCGGACGTCCCCTGTCGCTGCGTTGTGGGAACGCTTAATATGCTCATTTGTTACACTGTCATGTAATTTGTGGTTAAATGATAAGAGATTTATGAATGTGATTTTTTGATATTATTTTACAATGTCATTATTTTTAACTTGGATGTTTTGCGAATGGATGTTTTTTTTTTCAAGATATCTTAATTTGCAATCTACAAATCTTTGTCTGAATATGAGTACGTATTGTACCTAAACTTCCAATCAAGAGCTGAAAATGAATTCACTCAGAACTGAAACTTCACTCAAAAAAAAAATGTTTTTTTTTCTATCAATTTCATTACATTGCACTTCATCATGAAAGGTCCTCTGAAAGACCTTCATTGCTTTAAGCTCATTTTAACATTAACGATGTTCAAATCGGTGTAACATGCATCCAAAGTTAAATGTTATGCGCACATCGATAAAGCGTAACAATAGCGTTTACCGCAGGCAAGAGCATTGTTGTGAATACGAGATTTCTAAATAACAACAGTATTCGCAATATATTATCGCGTTCGATGAAAGGGATGTATTTTGTGTAGCCATTATAAGGATATTGGAAAACTGGGACCTGTTATTTAAACGTCGGATAAATTTTTGGACATCCATATTAAAACAACGTGTTTTTCTTACGGTACGGTTGATGTACAACCTGTCAGAGTTCAAGCCACCCGTGCTTTGGCACACCCTTGAAATATTTTCAGGTGTTCTGGTTTCCTCACGACTTTTTTTAACAAGTGATAATTACGTTTTTTTAAACGACTCCCACACTAAGGAATTAATCCTTGTGTCGCGGGGGGTTACACAAACATTTACAAAACCCAGACTCAGGACAAACATTCCTGGATCACAAATGTTTGACCTGCGCGGGGAACGACCCTGCGACACGGTGCACGCTGAGGGTTTGGCGTGGTGTCCTCAATCAATATCCTTGCAGTCAAGAGACTGAGATGTGTTTAGGAGTGCTTGGGTGTGTTCAGTTTGGCCATTATAACTCGTTCCAAAATCACGAAAGTGTCTTGTGATTTTTGCTGGCTTTAAAATGGAATTACTCGATTTTCGAGTTTTTCAGCTGATCATATTACTGTGTAGTGTAACGTAGCTACCCCTATTCCAGATTTAAGGCTTCTCTCTTCTACACCCGCTACAATATTACATTTAGGTAGTAGGAACCCTGTAACAATCACTCCAACACTTTATTTTGATTCGAAGAAGAATTACTACAGTTTTTATCGTAAAATAAATGACCAATCTTCGGTGTTTTCTACTAATAAACAAAGCCAAAACAGTTCTGCTTAGTCGATAATGATGGGTTGGACTGGCATTTATAGCTACGAGGTAGCGGCTCCGTGGCATATGGGGCTGAGAATTGCATGTTTCGTAAACGCTGCCAATTAATAGGGTGACAGTAATTTTGTGAAATACGGAAAGATACTGATACAATGGAAAATATATTTTTTTTCATACTCACATATCCCTTTCAGTAGAGCCTGCACTATCGCCATCAGACAACTGATATATACCTACTTATGTTTGAAAACCAAATTCATAAAATAACAGTAGACACAGAACATATTCCTATGCTCAACATACCTGATAGTTTAAAAAACCTCCAGTTTAGTGATCAGAGTCACCAGTCTGCCAACAAACCTGTCATATGTTCTACGCTCATTCTAATTTGTTTACATGCTACTCACGTAACAGATAAGACGCGTCCCAATTGGTATTACATTAAAACCTTCTGTTATGACATTGAGTCATTAAGGTCTCGTTAGCTTAATAAGTGGGTGTGACACTAATCGTTTTTGCATACGTGACCGAAAGGGAGTCCACAGAAATAATTTAGCTATTTTCCTGTTCATTTCATAGGGTGTTTTATAAATTAGATATTATTTTTAATCTTCCTCCATTCATACCATAAACAACAATCACAGACAAAAGAATCATTTTTTTAGATCCACTGCTGGGCAAAGACCTCCCTTTTTCTCTTCAAGACATCTCTATCTTTTGCGATTTTTGGCCACATGCGCCATGCGCCCCTCAAATGAAATAATTCACGAAAAACCTCGCTATCCTCAAAAACATCGCCGAAATCATAGCAGCAATATTCGCTTGTCTCCAACGCCCCGTTCTTAATCGCCCCACAATAATTGCTCCCACTTGGTCCATCATAAATCATGGTTCTAATTAGATATACCGACCGTCTTCTGACGTTTAGACTCGTCGTAATGATACCGGTATCTTTGGAGTATCCAATTTGATACACAGTTTTTTCGGCGATTTGATTCGATGTTAATTTTGGGAATATACCTAGAGATATAGAGTCATAGGTGATTAGAGATTCGTAATTCGTTGTGCTTATCAAGTTACGATTTAGGGTTTCTTTGCTCTCGTATTTTGTGTGAACGAGATCAGACATCTGGACAAATTGAGGTCTTGTCATCCTATCACATCTTAATCGACACGGTCTGTATCACATTTCTTACTGGAAGCTATTTTCTCAACAAGTATTTTGGTGAAACAATATTGGCGACAAGACCATGAATATTGTTGCAAGAAATATTTGTGACCCATATTATTTAGCAATTAATCCGGCAAAATAAAAAAGTGTTACAAATTTTTACTTCAACAATCAATGTTTTTTTTATGATTTATATTTAATCACTATCAGTTCAAATCATCCATTTAGATAGATGAGATAAGCCGATAGTCGTAAGCGGAAACAATGAATGGATTTGTTTCCAAATATCTACATTATTTTGCTACCTACGTCACTAAGATTAAATTGTATGTTATTATTTTCGTAACGGGAAAACAAGATTATCTTAAATCCAAACAAAAGTATTTTGCTTACTACTTAGATCTCAATAAGGTCAAGTACCAAGTTTGATTCTGGGATGAATAGCATCTTGTTTGCTCACTCGAGATCTATAACTCATCTCAACTTGACCAAGCGAGCAAACCAAACGAAGGAACGTAAATAGCTATTGATTGTTTTCGTTATCAGTGCACCAGCGTATCGTAGGTACTTAATTCATAACATATATATAAAGTTGATCGATTCTCTCCTCATTAATAGAAAATCAGTCAACGCGACGACATTACTCGCGAACATGCCTTTTACGTTAGCGCTACTCATAATCGCGTGCAGTCTCGTGTATTATTATTGCACCCGAACATTCAATTTCTGGAAGGACAAAAATGTGAAAGGACCAAACCCGATACCGCTTTTCGGAAATTTTATTGAAGTGTTTTTGAGAAGAAAGCATGTTGGTATACTCTACAATGATCTCTACAAGGAATATAAAAATGAGAAAGTTGTTGGTTTATTCAGAATGATATCTCCTACTTTGCTAGTTCGAGACTTAGACATAGTGAAACAAGTGTTGATAAAGGATTTTGAGTTGTTACCTGACCGAGGTTTGTACTACAGTAAGGAGGCTTTGGGGGATAATCTTTTTCATGCCACCTACGATGTGTCGAAAACAATCAGGAAGCACGTGACTTCGATCTTCACTTCTCGCAAGTTTAGAAATAACTTCGATTTATTTGTTGATCGCGCTGACAAGTTCCTCGATTACCTAGAAAATAAAACGATGAAGAAGTCAGAATTCGAAGTGCTGCCTATATTTCGGAAGTACGCCGTGGATTCTATAATGATTGCGTTTTGTGGATTGGACGTGAAAGCTTATGATGATGATAATCCACTCTGTGACTTCATGGATGCACAAATTCAGACTCCAACTTATTTCATTGAAATGGAACTGTTATTCCCCGGTACGTTGGCGAAGTGGAATCTATCGGCATTTCCAAAAAGTGTTCGAGAATTTTGTCAGCAAGTGGTTCGAACTGGCATCTCTAATGTCGCTAAAGAAGATTCATTGAATGTAAAGAACAACCTAATAGACGTCATAGCAGAGTTACTTAAAGACAATAAAGTTGCAAAGGAAGGCGAAGATAGCTTTATGCAAGTAACGGAGGATATGTTAATTGGTCAGGTCTTTATATTTTATTTTGCGGGATATGGGAATAATTCGCTAGTGACGACTTATGCATTATATCACTTGGCGCAAAACCCTGAAGTGCAAGATAAACTGATTGCTGAAATTGATGAAGTCCTAGAAAAATATGACGGGAAGTTAACTTACGATGCTTTTAGAGAAATGAAGTACCTGCAGATGGTGTTTGATGAAACTATAAGAATGCATCCTCTTACTAATTCTATAACTAGAAATGTACGTACGGATGTCAAAATTGAAGGAATGGATTTAGTGATTCCTAAAGATACAATAGTAGTGGTTTCTCCTTATGCTATACAGCATGATGAGAAATATTATCCGGAACCAGAAAAGTTTGAACCTGAGAGGTTCTCTCCAGAAAATGTGAGACAAAGGCATCCCTGCGCTATGGTGTCTTTTGGAGCTGGACCAAGGAGTTGTCTTGGTAAGTTGATTAATATTTTTTTAATATCTACTTTTATTACATACTTTTGGCAACAAACAAAAAACCTAAGCAGCCTTTTTTAATGTCCTAAGAGACTGACGTTACAGACAGTTCACGTCACAGCCTTTATGACTAAAGTAAATGCCCCCTTCACAAGTAATGAGAAGTAAAACAAAAGTTTATAGAACTTGATTAAACGTAACCGTTTGTTAACGTAGACCGTAACTTAGTAACATTTTGTAGACGTCACCGTTAACCTGTTTGTTCTTTCAGGTTCGAGATACGCACACTTACAATTCGGGATATGTATGGCGAAACTCCTATCGAAATACCGAGTGGAGGCGACTGAAAATACCGTGAAAACAATCGACTACACTGCAATGCGGCTGTTACTTACTCCAAGTGATAGGATATACCTAAGACTAGTTCGTAGAAATAGACAGTAATTATTTATAACTTATAAATAGCTTAATTATAAATAGCTTTAACTATCAACCAAATGAAATTACATTAAATCTGATTAAGTTATAACGTTGGCATTTGTTTTTCATTATCCGACAAAATCTTAAATATCATAAGGTACAAGCCCATACAAAGAAATAGCTCGTTATGTTACAAACGGTAACTTTATCTGCGCAGGCGCATCAACACGTACTCGGGTATCGGCCAATCACGGTCGAGGGCGGGAACGGAGAACGTTCCTTTTTGAAAAACGTCGCATTCTCTTTATATGATGTATCTTTAGTACTTAATGGGTTCTTGACAAGATTTTAGAAAGAATACCTACGGGTATAATATTGCTGTGGGAAATGATCGCTTTTGTGAAAAAAGAGGTTGAAATATCGTTTTTATAATTTTTTTAGGGATAGATCTGAAAATTGTTTCAGTATTTTAATATTTAAGGCAGAAACTTGAATAGGAAATTGTATTCCACACAGATTATTTACTTTCGTTTAAGGCTGTAGAAATATTTATCTATGCGAAAAAAACCTTTATTAGTACATAATATGTCAAATTACCGGGAAAAGCGTATGAGTAATTTGAACTTATATTTAAATTATCGATAGGCATCGTAACTGGTACCCTTGACATTTGAACAAGGGACTTCCTAGAATATTCACAGACGTTATGACAAATATAAAAACTATTATTTAACTACACACAGCATCAATCAATGTCAACAGTCGTAATAGTATGGTCGTATGAGATTTGTATCTTCTGTATAGGATGGCATTGAATCACCTACCTAGTATTTTTTGACCAGCTTTAAAGAAGCAGGTTTTAATTCACATTGTACGTTTAGACATGTTATTTCTTATTTATAGCGTTCCGGAACTAAAGGGTGAAAATGGAAGCCTATTAGTAAGGCTATGTTTGTACGTTCGTCTGTCAACAGGCTGTATTTTATGAGCATTGATAGTTAGATGGTCGAAATTTTCATTGATGATATTTATATCCTTTATATTATTATCCGGGGACAACTCACACACGGTTATCTGATCCCAAGCTAAGCAGAGCTTGTGTTATGGTAACCAGACAACTGATAAACTTACTTATATATTTCTAAATACATACATATTATAGATAAATTACACCCAGACACCAGAACAATTGATCATGCTCATCACACAACATTTGTCCTGGGCGGGAATCGAACCCGGTAGTCAGGGTCACTAACCACTAGACCAACAGGCCCGTTAAAATATTGTATTCAAGTTGCCGCTGTAACAGACAATAAAAGAAAACGAGGTTAAGCTACGATTGACTATGAATAAGACGGTGTTCAAATGTGGTGTATGTGGTGACTCTTTTGGAAATCTGTTTTTCTTTTGAAGCTTATACGCAGCCCTAGCAGTCGCAATTCAAGAGGACTCCCACAAGTTTCCGTGGTTCCATCATACAGCTTACTACATGAAGGGTTCCTTTTTTTTGGTAGGTATATAGGCATTTTTTATTCGGATTGTTCATACGGATAATCGATCAGGTATTATCGAGTTATCTACTGGCTGATGGATAAGGGAATTAATGCATACAATCAGCAACGAAATTTTTTGGCAGCAAGTCACAAAGTGTTTTGGAGCCGACTATACAATCGGAAATGAAAATATTTGAAAACTGTCATTCCAAAAATGTTTTTATCTGCACTTGCATAAAAGCTATTTTTGCCTGCTCAAATTTCACGCAGTTTCTTTATAATATAGAATGAATTCAACGTTACTAGAAATTAGATTAAAATATGATTAATTGATGGTTTTTTTTGAGTTATCTGTCTAATGATCCATGAAGTGGTACAAAGTTAATACGGATTCCTTTTTACGCTTGATCAGTAATCATTTAATCCAATCGAACAGCTGATGATAACAATTTCTTGTAAGGTAGACAGTTACTGTCCATATAAAAATAAATAAAGAGAACAACCCCCACAATAACCCATATAAACATCTTTAGCAGAACAGAAAATGTGTAGAAATTGATAATTTCAATATCCCGTTACCAAATTTATCACCACACTAAGCTAAGAACTCTCTTGATTTAGTCATCAACATTATATTTTGTTGCGCGTTCATTTGAGTACCCGCTCGGGTATAATGCATACATTCGATTATTCCTTTTCACTTTTAATCACGACTCTGAAATGATTTTATCTAACATGTCTTAGAACGTTCTCTCAAAATTCGCTTTTAAGGCAAAAACACCTAAATTGAAATCGCTCTATCCATTCGGTAGCTATGACGCCACAGACAGGCTGACAGACAGTTAGACACGTGAAACTTACAACACCTCTATTTAGTACAATGCGAGTACATTGAGTTACGAGTAGTTCTTGTAATTGTTGAAAGAGTCAATCAATCTTTGTCTTCAATCGTATAGAGTCAGTATTATTTAATACTAATTTTCAGATCTGACTTTAGATTCCCATCTGAAACGCATATGAGAAGCCGAAATACGACAACCGGAGTTGCACAGTTCTTATCATTACATAATTGAATAACTTTCTTTCCTTTGAACTTCCTTTGACGCGACTCGTGACCGCGCTATGGTTAGTTAGGTAATAGGAATAATAACGCCCTGATCGATTTTTGGTCTCTCAACTGTGCAGGATAGTCAACAAAGGTGAACTCTATGTTCCCTTTATCTCGTAGCTCTACGGGACCGCAATAATCGATAAAACCAGAGAGAGTTAGATCAGGCATATTTACATAACTCCAGAAATATACATAGAAGCTAAAACAAATAAACTCTTAAACACACACAAAACAATTTGTTTACGTAGTGGTAGTAACGTAGGATAACGGAAATGTCAATAATAAAAAAACTGATATAGTAAATGCTGGAAGTAATTCTGCTAGTACTTCGACCGATAGTACAGTTAAACTTTAGGCCATTACCGATAAAAACGGCAAGAATGCCAAGATCTCGGCAGTCACCGATTGCAAGAAGGCCAATGGTCGCAATCAAATCCGTACATTGATTACAAAGTTCAGAGAACCCAGGTAAGATGATTAATTGATAACCTACTTCATATACCACATTAGATATGGGTAGTAGTGAGGGAGATTTTGGTTAGAAATAATATGCCATAAAATTTTCCCTAAGTAGGATATATCATCACTTACCTGTTTATTTTCGACATCGTGTCATCAAGTCAGGCACTCAGAATAAATGTCAAGACAACCTCAGGGTTCAGTAGCTTCAGGTCAGACAATGAAGAAGAAGCGATGAAAAAATCTGTACCTGTCTTTGATGACACTTAGATGTTGGAATACAACTGAAATATGCTACAGTCAATCTATAGCCAGTGAGACTGGACCGAAAAATAGCCGAGAAAAGGCTTCGACAGAAAAAAATGCCTTGAAAAAAGCCTTTGACTGAAATATACTAGAGGGAAGAGCTGATGGATGACATAATTATAAGTCTTCATATGATTATACATCATTAGACACTGATTGTACCGTTACTTCACTTTTTCACTTGGCACGATCAAGCTACGCAACAATTTTATAATTTTATTTTACGTCGTTTAAAGATTAACGTCATTAATTAATTTCAAAATTGTTTTTACATCAACACCACTCTATTGATGGTTAGATAACATCAAAGATTTATCAGGAAATCATTTGTAATTAACATTAGTATTAATACAAATTATCAATGCGATAATCTGATTTATGAAATCTACCGCCGCTGTCTGCAAATTATTAGGTTTCTTCAATTATAATTACGATGACGTGTAGTTGGAATTTGATTTCCAACAGTCAGATTTGAGAAACCAGAAAATATGCAGTAAGCTCTCTTTGATAAATTAACAACTTCTTAATGTAGGTATCAATTAATGAAACGTATTGCAAAAATTATACAGCACCTTATTGGAATATAATTTAATATTATGACAACGGGCAGGAATCTGCGACTGTCAATCATAATAACAATTATGATTCTAAATCTTTAGACACTGAGGAACATGATACAGAAGACTAAACGTTTGTTAACAATTAATCGATAAATAAAATACCACAATCTTTGAAGGATTACATTAATATAGTATTAGAATTTGTTGTAATTCCCAAAATTTTGATTATATTTATAGATAAAGAGGACGTGACATGAAAAAACTAATCTAACGACTAAGTTTTTATCGTAAAGATATCATTTCGTTATTCGTTAGTAACGACAATTATTAGTTTCTATAATCTAAAAATAGATCTAATTTCAAACTAAGCTGAGCTTGTATTATAAGTACTAGACACCTGATTACCTGACTTATATATTTCTAAATACATACATAATATAGAAAAAATACCAGCAGACACAGAACAAATAATCGTGCTCATCACACAAACATTTGACCCGGGTGGAAATCGAACCCACGACCTGGGTATAGCAGTCAGGGCCTCGAACCACTAGACCCAACATACTATTCATATACAAAAATATTCACTGAAACGATAATTTTCTGTTCTAAACGTAATTCTGTCGAAGACATTTGTCACGTAGATACAAGACCACATGTCGAGAGTCGTGCCACGCAAATTGCTTTGATCGTTAATAGAATTAGCTAACGAGATCAATTTATATATAAAGACAGTCGTATTAATTGTCTGCGTGACGATTTGATCGTGGAATATGCAATTTAAAACGTAAATATGTTATTTGTTTTTCTCTTCGAATTGTTACTCATAATACTTATTTAGTTGATGAGTATATGGGTGTATCAGGGGCTTTATTTAATGAATAAAAAGTAATGAATTCGATACAAATATTGATTGTAAGTAAAGTGTATGGAACATAGCTACAAATATAAGTCCAATAGGGGACGGTGCAAATGACGATAAAGAAGAAATGTAAGGAGAGAAAGTTGTTTCATTTGATTTCAACTACATATAGGTCCCAAACAAACAGACACTTGGACCAAACACTTGTAGCGCACATCTTTTTTGGTTCCAAGTGGTGATCAAATTTACGCATCGATATTTTCAACTGAAAGAAGAATCAAATTTCAAACAAAAATTGGTAGTCTACACAAATGTTTGTCCAATTTGACACGTTGTGAAGCTACCTTTCTTTCTCTTTGGGTTGAGCATAAGGGATTGGCAGGTTCATACTGACTAAAATCCACTCATGTTCCTTTCTTTCTCCTTGGTGTACTGGGACCGCAAAAAGTCTTTCAGAAAATTCCGCTGGATCAACTATTCCAGTCACCAATAAGTCTGATTATAAGAAAATTTTGGAATTCCCTTAGATTTTTTCTGCTTGTATTGTTACTTCTCTTGTTAATAGTTTAATACCTTCATCCATTTCTTCTGAATCACAATGACTAATGTATTTTTCGCTATTGTTTGATAGCTTATCATTTAGCAAGACTGTTGCATTAATGCCAACATAATTATATGCCTCGTGGCATAATCATTACAGACATCAGATTTGATAATTTCCGGTTACAGTGTTCAATTGTTATTAATCGTTACTGTTTTGTTTAATGTGTGAAAATTAAGTACGCGAACTTCTTTGTTTCTTGTAACTTGTCCAGTTAACAAACTTAGTTAAAAATATTTAGATTTTGCCTCCTTTTTTGGAATCCTGAGTTTGTCTATAAATTAGATTTGTTTAGGAACGAAGATTAAAGTATTTTTCTTTTATCTTGATCTTCAAATCAAAACAGTTAAATCTTTTCTTTTATATTCTTAGGTTTAGGTGGGGGGGGGGGGTCTGATACGCTAACACTGCTCAAATTCTTTCGGATGGGAAATCTTACAGTAAATTACTATTTATTCCTATGGTTCACAGAAGATGTGCTCCGAAACTCCCAAAGTGACTTTTTCACGTCACTAACAAACTGTGAAGGATAACATCGTGAGGAATCCTGGATGACAAATATTGGATCCTGAAATCGCAAACCCGCACTGAGCTAGCGTGTTGTTTAAGGCTCAAACCTTTAGGCTGGTACAATTCTTATTATATACAAACATTGTTGGTGCCAATGTTTGTACTCTTAGTGCCAATGAAGTGTGAAATCAGATCACTTCCTTAACCATCAGCTTAACACGCACAGAGATCATTATTCACGATGAATTCCGGCACTTAAGCGATGTTAAAAATTAATCTGCGGTTTTTATTCGTTGATAACCTTTAGCTGTTATGTGTAATGGCTTAGAATTAGAATATTGTTGTTTAATTGCTGCAATTGGGGGGCTAAAGTTTTAAATCTTTCTTTGACAATTCTATTTTAGAATAATTAAACTGTGCCCACCTATATTATAACGAGTTCCTCTGAGGTCCCCGGCTGATATTTACACATCTGGGACAATCGTTTTCAGACTGTAGTAAGAAGCTAAAAAGTCTGACAACCCGAAATGTCCAGGTGAATGAGTTGAAGAGATCAGATAGGCAGTCGTTCCTTGTAAATCACTGGTTCTTAGCTGAATCCGCTTAGACGTAGTTGTAAAGGAAAGGAAAGGAAAAAAAGGGAAGGGGAAAGGATAAGTTTGATAGGTGATTTTTATACAAAAACATATATTTTTCTATTTTATTTGACTTGGGCCTGCGGCCCTGCGAACATCGCAGGTGGACACTCGTGCGCTATTAGAGGGAGTTGGCATAGCTATACTGACTGCCTACATTAACCTACTCGACGCTTAATAGGCCGAATTTGAGCCTAAGTGCGGAAAACTACCAACAAAAACAAGTCGGCTTGATTTACATCACATTGGTTTTTAATCGCGCTCTATTTTTGAATAGAATTTTACGACAAAAAGACACCAAAATTGTTTACCATTTTTAATTACCTAAACACGTAAAGTGTAGGTACAAAATCTTATCTCATTTCGTACTAATATTGCACGAAGAGTTTTTTTAATCTGTATATTAAATTATTGAATATCGATAGATCTCCGATTGATTTCGATAAGATTTCTGTGAAACGATCAATCAAAATAAATGTGTTCTAAACTTGGAGTGTTTATGTTCATGTTTTGATTATAAAACGATTTTCTTTTGGTAAAACCCATTTAGTACTTTAATTGATATCAATATTTTTTTATGTTATTTTATGAATTCAAATAGGAGGAGGTTCTCAATTTGTCTGTGCTTTTTTATGTCTATTACGTTACTAGATGAACCAATTTTGTTGATCTTGATTATTTTCTTTTTTAACGTGAAATAACTGTCATTAGGTCCAAAAAAAATCTCCAAGTTTGGTTGTTAAAAAACATATTTTCTGTTAAAACCTTTTAAACGAATCAGTCATCACAACACCTAATTGGGCTCAGCACCAACCTTAAGACACGTGCCAACATGGCGTCCGTTTAGCATGACACATCACATAATGTGAACGGCAAATGGCAGACGCTAAACTGATTGGCGGGCAATGAGTGTCATTAACATGCCAATGCCAGATTTGGATACATAATAGAGGAAAAAATACAGAAGGTTTATTACATGCAAGATATGAAATGGTGGAAATTTGAAGAATCGAAAAGAAAGAGAAGAATTAGTTAATAATGCATGAAGAAAGATTCGAATTTCGATTTCTTGAAATCAAGTGTTTTAAATTTCATTCCATTTAGCTTTCACACAACGCCATCTAGTCTTAAATTAAGCAAAGCTTGTATAATGGGTAAGCTCTAAATACATACACACTATACATAAATTACACCAAGAGACAGATGAAATGATCGTGTTCATCACACAAATATTTGTTCTTTATGGGGATCGAACAGACGACCTCCCATTGTACTGACAAATAGTCATGTTAGAACTCACTTAGACAAATGTATGGGGAAAACGTTCATTAGTTATTAACTACGCCGCACTACAAAAAATACATGACGGAAGAAAATGATTTCTATATGAGAAAATTAAGATTTTGAATGAAAGATTTTGAACTATGTACAATCATTTATCATACCGAGGTTTCTGTAAAACTTTTCTTTGTGGCTTCACTGAGTCAATGCTTGACAAGAAAACAACCATCTTGGATTGGTCCTCATCGTTCATTATTGTCTTTGAAAAAGATTGATCATGTAGAGGTCATTGTAATCTGGACGCAACAGCGCAATTAAGATTAATTAGTGCTATAGTCGCTTTGAATATGGTAGGTATATAGAGCACATGAACAAAAAGTGCTCTGGCTTTGAAACGAATTCTTTTGTCGTTTTTTTTAGGAATTAACCGATTTAAAACTTAATTATAGATCGCGTAATCAATGAGTAAGATAACTGTAAGAGAGATTAAGTTGGATTATAAATTACTAGCTGTTGCCCGCGACTTCGTCCCCGTGGGTAGTAGATATAAATTAATTATTTCTACCTGCCCTGTTTTTTTTTTACATTTTCCATTGTATCTCCGCTCCTATTAGTCGCAGCGTGATGGTTTATAGCCTAAAGCCTTCCTCGATGAATGGTCTATTCAACACAGAATTTTTCAATTTGGACCAGTAGTTCCTGAGATTAGCGCGTTCAAACAAACAAACAAACTCTTCAGCTTTATATATTAGTATAGATGTAGATTTGAGTTGTACTTTGGTATTTAATGATGGAATGGAAAATGATAATGATCTGAATATTTGTTATGATAGGAGAAAGAGAATTTATAAAATCGTTATCATCAGAATTTTGTACAACTTGCTACGTAGTGAGGGATGGTTTATCAATATTTAACCATCAATAACAAAATTGGACTAATATTGGTGAAGCTATTCTATTGGATCTTAAGATATGCATCAATATTTTACACCCAGCATTAAATAATGAATTTTCCGGCTGGTAATTTAGCTCAATAGTAACTACATTTTTTTGTTTCACCCAAACAGATCATATTTTTCGTTCTTTACTTCCCGCCTGATAATACCTTCGAGATCATTTTCGACCTCCATATTTAGATCAGCCTTTTACCATCACTCAGAATACCAAGACAGTGATACGTGGTAGTTATTTAAAAAAAATCTCAAAAGAACGCGACAGAATCTCCCATCAGCATTGTATACACTAGAACTTCCTGTCCGTCGTGTTAATAGACAATAATTGATCTTTTTGACGGCCACCCGCGTCGCCACTGTACGTATATTTTTATCTGCGCCTGCGCATCCGACCGCGATGGCGTCTGTTTTCGAAAATGGCCGCTAAGTTGGCGGGAAACGTGCGGTAATGGTGAGATGTTTTATTTGTTTGTAATTAGTTTAATTGATGCATGAGTTTTACTGACTCAAGTTATAAAAGCGAGGAAATAATGTGTCTCTACGTTTTCGAATTAATGAAAGATTTTCTTCATTAGGTGACAAGTTTTATTAAGTTATTTGAGCTTCAAGAATTCATTCGATTTTGGAAATGTTTTAAGATGTAATATCCTAACAAAAGTTAGTTTAGTTTAGTTTTAAAGTAAAGAAAGAAGAAAAGTATTTGGTTTTTAGGGTTCCGCCCCTGAAGGGCAAGAATAGCACTTACTGAGGCATTGAATCTGTCCGTCTGTCACTAGGCTATTTTTCATAAACCGTGATAGAATTTTGAGCGGTTATTCTAGTATCAGTACTCAAACAGTTTAACTGGTAATGCAGGGGCTTATGTACCTTTACAGAAAGACTGTCGTCGTTGTTAAGGAGAGAGGCCGTCACCGTGCAATTAGTAGCCTGGCTTAGGAAAAAATATTAATAAAAAAAATATATCTTGTAGTTTCCTGAATTATAATTGCAAACTCCTTGGAGAGTATTCAGATAATGAGTTACGAAGACCGAGCAAGTTTTGCCGGGTGGAAACACTCGCCATCATCATCTTAGCCATTTCCCAACTGGGCTTCAATTCTGCTATTTACAATGGTCGATGAATGAATGAAATTTGGATTAAAATGACAATTTTCGGATTATCTTAAGCATTTTTTTATACAATAATTGGAAATTCACCTAAATTAAATTAACTTCCAATTATTGTATTGGCAAAATGCTTAAGATAATAGGAATAATCTCAAATTTAATCCAATTGCCATTCATTCATCACTCATTGTAAAATAGCAGAATCGGGGCCCTGGTCAGCTTCCATATTACATGACAATCTGACCTCCTCAACCCAGTTACCGGGGTTACACATTAAAAATGTTTGCCATACATTTAATTTTATTATGATTTAAATTTGTTTGCGTTATAGTAAATACTTGAGAGACCTGAGGTTTACTAGGCATAGAGGTCCTAATAGTGCTCAAGGAAGTAGGTAACACGCCGCATGCATTCTCAAAAAGCAACTTTTGTGAATTAAATTTAGTTAAAAGCATATCTTTTTGACCTTCACTAAAAATGCTGACGAGAAAACATATACTAAAAACAATGGTTTCCGATTTCCTAAAATGTAGCGTGGACGTCGGTACTTGTCGCTTAAGTAAAACCCTTCAGTCAATTTACAAGTCTACATAAAAGTAGGTGTACTTCAGTTAAGATTAAAAAAAATATGTGCAGATTTGTCAACGTCAAGAACAGTTTTACAAAACGCTTAATTCACGAACTTTGCTGTTGTCGATCCCTCCGTGTACCTATTTAACTTAGCTCTTTATTTAAAGGGGTTGTTAACAACACAGGAAAGGATTTCAAGCAAATAATTGTTGTTTGTTCCAGGCGACAAGGCGACAATAACTCAAAAATCCGCAACACGCTGCCTCCCTCGTTAGTGAAGTTACAATTTTAAATTCATCGCGAGTCATTTGCTGTTGCGATCGCTGCGCGGGACACTTGACGTCATTAGTCACGAGTGTACTGCGGATAAGCGGTTTTGATACTTGATTTTGATTTATATTTAAAACAAGATTTTAGGCCCCACTTCCATTTTGTCGTTATTACGATAAGATAAGATTTTTATACATTGATTTATAGTTTTAGAATGTACGCAACTTATCTCCGTTGTTGTAAATTATTTTATAATTGATCTGCTCCTTATGGCATATCTTATAGCACTACTCCATTAATACGCTATCTAACACAGTTGTTTTTTCGGACAGGTGCTTCCTGAGATTTGTGCGTTCAAACAAACAAAGAAACTCTTCTGCTATATGGTAAAAAGGTTTTACGTGGGTTAGTCAATTAAGTGGAACATTGACGTGACGATGCAGATACTTTATTTAATTTTTATCTTGTAAGTATAAAGCAATACCATGTTCGATTGCTATCTTTAGCAAAAAGCCCGAATTTTATACCAATCTATTGCTTAGTCATTGGTGAAATGATATAAAAATGATTTATTTGTTTTCAATTTATATGTTCGTGATCTTACTTTTAGATTAGTTTTATTTAGAAAACATTTTTGAGAGTAATAACACTTGATCAATATTTACATTATAAAAAGGCAAGATTGGTTAGTTGTTGTGTGAGGTTATCTTAAGATGTCTTAAATCGATTATTCGTTATGCGTCCACTACCCTTTTTTATATGGCGGGCGCTCTGGGGTCAGTTTACTTTTGGACTAAAGATATACAAATCGGTATGAAGACAAATAAATTTGTTGGTACCCAAATCGGTGTCAACCACCACCATTTACGACCGCAACAACAGGAGTCTAAGCCTAGACCTATCTCAAAGTAATCTCAATCATCTGCGAAAATTTCAACTGTCACAAAATGCAGAAGTTTTGGTTTTCGTAAGCATGTAGATACGAAAACCCTAGTGTTGCCAGTCCAACTCGCACACGTCCGTTATTATTTAGTGAGTCAGTGTAAAACAAATTGTTTACATAAAGCAATAGGTAATAAAGCGGATCTATAGCACTTATTAGCATTTTGATTTGTTGTTGCACATGATAAGGAATTACCATAATAAAGTTCAATTGATTATCCAGTGGATAATCTTAATTAATAGCCGATTGCTGATCACGTCAATTTTATGCGTGACTATTCTATTGTATTACTCACTTTTATATTAGTTTTGTAAAGCAAAATAGGCACTGTTAACGAAATTATTGCTAAACGAATAAATTGACACGTTTGAGTGTGGTAAATGTCTGATATTTTTACTATATTTAACTTCGTTTCATATTTTTGTGCATGGTTCATAAGGACTTTGAACAATAATAAATCTTTTAAAAACGCTTCAAAAGTTAAAAAAACCCCTAACTTATGACTGAAATATATTTGCTTATCTCTGAGGATTTTCAAAACAAGTTAAAAGCAAGTATCAAGAACATTCGATCCTCGAATCGGTGTCGGCGGCGCGGCGCGGCGTGTCGCTGGCGCGGCGGCGACATGACGAATGGCAGCGCGCGTACCAAATTTAAAATCCGCCGCGTAACGCCCGCGCTAATAGCATTGTTTATGGAACCGTGCTGACTTACGAATTGATCAGTGTTGCTATACTTGGTAGAAGATTTAGCGAATAGAAATGATAGAAAAATCCGTTTAATTGCCTGGTTTACACCTTTTTAAACAGGTTTCGCACTACTTCCTACAAGTACACTACATTAATAAATCATAACGCCTCATTTAAAAGTGACGATTGTCGCGTTGTAACAAGAAGCAAAAAATTTATTATTAAGATCAGGATTCAAAATAAATACATAAATTAAAATCAGAAACGAAGCTATGTTCTTAGGTTTTCTATGAGTATTAAAATTGGCTGTAACAACAAAAATCCAATTTTATTTAAAAAACCTACCACGCCACTCTTCAATTTTCATTTGGCAACACTAATCGCAAGCGGCGGTATCTACAGCCCTGTATTAGTTTTAATGACGCTTGAAATTATTTTAAGTGCAGTGCACACTACAGGGTTAAATCACAGCTCATTTGGACTGAGATTTAGTAGTTTTGGTAACTGGGAGGGCTTTTATACCCGGATACATTAAAAGAGTTTGTAATCTTAGCGATTAAAGTATTACAAAGCAAGAAAATCTCTAAAACACTATAAGATCAATAAAAGAGGTTATGAGATTTTTTTCAAAAATGGCTCAGTTATTAAGTATCAAACAAAAGCCAAATTGCAGTAAAAATATGCAATATTATCGTTGGCTTATCGCAACGCAACAACGTCACATAAGGAAGTTCCAATTAATCAAAATACCTTTAAATTTATAAAATATTTTTGATTTCTAATCAACAGGATTAATTCAAACCTTCTAGAAGCTCCAATTTGACAGAACGATTAAATTGTTTTTTTTTAAGATTTGATTGATATTATCAGTAAATATTGATAGGAGTATAAACTCGATTGAGAATACTAGACAGATTTAATCAATGCAGTATGCAGTATTGATACGCATCAAAACGTGAATCGAAAAACGTCAGTAGGTTAAATGATGTCGATAGCGTACCTTTGATTTAAATGATTATGACCTAATTACGTTTGTCGCAGGAAGGTCATTGGGTATTTCAGTGTAAAAATGTTAGCAGTAGGTACGTCAGATGGATTTAAAAAAAATCTCGGATACTTACTTTATATTTTATCGCGTAAAAAAGTTGAAAACTCGTGATGTCACAAATAGTTCCTAAACTTTTCACTGACAAGTGACCTTAATAGTCCCAACTTCAATACGTTTCATCATCTTTGATGCGTTGCGATGCACTTTTAATGATTTCTTAAAACTATTTATTAAACTACCTGGCTGAATAATTAGATTTTTTCGACAAATACTCTATCGGAAAAACCACTAAGTTGATAGATCCTGCGCATACCTAGACATGGGAATTACACCCTTTGCCATCCGTTTCACATCTGGGGTCTTAAAGGTAGGAGATTTATTTAATAAAAAATCCTTTAATATTCTTTCCAATATCATCAGAGGACCTCAAGTCGATCCACCCGGGAGAGATTTAAAATTTCACTTATATGTAACAAATAATTTTCGAATTCCCTTAAACAGAATTAATACACATATCTAAATAATGATTGTGCTGCAATTAAACGTTGCTCCAGAATAAATTAAACTGTCTTAAGGAGCTAGTTTCATTCTCGTGTGTACCTGTTAACCGCTTTGACCTCAGCCAGGTCTTTTTGCATTTAAGGTACGACTACACTGTACGAAGATTCGTACTTCATGTTCAACGTTTCAGAGAAAATAGGGGCTAGGCTAAAAGAGCACAAGTTGATCGATTACAGGTTATGTTTATAACGGTTGGACCGTTGATAGGTGACCATCTATATCGTAACGAGTTCCTCCGTTTTTCGGATGGACCCGGCTAATAATGAGTATAGGTGGAGGAGGTCAGATAGGCAGTCGCTCCTTGTAATATACTGGTGCTAAGCTGCACCGGTTTAAACTGGGAACCGACCCTAACATAGTTCGGAGAAGGCAAGGCTGTTGATCACATGGAGTTTCACATTTAAACTTTTAACATTTATTTATACTAAATTGTTGTCTTTTACCTCGTATACTTTTATTCCGTAATCCTTCGGAACTGAACATAAAATATTTTTAGATGCCCACACATTTGCATAACGATTTTAGATGCCCACTGCATTCAAACTTATGTAATTCTTACTTTGAATTTATCAGGTTTAAATATATCCTCTCGCCTGGACACGTACGCAAATTTCAATTTTTTGAGCGCTTATTCCTAATGAACATTTTAAAGTATTGCACAGAAATTTTACAGAATGGACACTTGTCAAAAAATAATTCGAACTAACACAATTTATTCGTGACTACGCCATTGCAATGTAACATTTCTAAGTCCTCAGATGTAACCAGCCTTTAACATTGCAGCGTATTTCACAAGCACAGCGGGATACAGATGTGTTGTATTAAGCAGCGGTAGGTGAGCCGTACAGACAGACGGACGAATTAAGAGCTAACGTTTGTGGATTAACGCTGATTGCCAAGGGACTAAGTGTGGTCTTGTTTCAAAGTATTTTGTAGAGGTTTTAAGTCTTTGTGGAGTTTAGAGGGCTTATAGGCTTTACATGGTACTGTTTTAGACGATTTCTAATTTTTCACGGCCTTTTTTATCTAAATTAGTAAAGTTTAAAATCACTACCAAGGATATGCAGGAAAAGGGGGATATTACTTGGCAAAAAAAACAAATGCAGTTAATGTCATTTAAAAAGTTACTTGTCAATGAAATTAAATTTTATACATTTAGTTTTTGACTTTCGTAATGCTTTAATAAAATTTCTGCATATTATTTTTCAAAGTTATTTATTTAAAATGTTATTTTATCCATTTACTATACTTACCAATGTAAACTTTTCTTTTACTTATGAAAATATACTAAATAATAAATTAGAAAATAAACAATTTAATTTTTATAAAGCTACTTGCAATCCCAACACATATTCGACACAAACACACGATCACCTAAACATTAAGTTATCCATAACAACAGCATTCCCTATTTAACAACCACTAAAAGTCTTAAAAAATCCAGACCTTTCCGCACTTATACCACCCCTTACCACAAATATTATTCCTCGATCAAAATCACATGGTAGCACCCCTAAGCCCTGAGGGTAACCCAATTGCAAGTCACTCTTTTAATATTTGTCAATGACGAAACCGGGCAGCATGTGTGACGTGTATGACGTGGAAACGACAAAATTTGCGGTTCAGTAAAACAATTAGGGACTGGAAATGGATGGGGTGCTTGAAATAATTAAAGTTTAAATTGTATTTATGATGGTGTTGAAGGGTCTAGTTTATAAGGTACTTTATTTGTATATGCCTTTTCTAGGAATTGTGCTAGTGTAGTGATTTTTGCTGTTTTTTTAGGCTTTTCGTCCCTAAAAGTTAAAAATGCAACTGTATTACTAAGGCTTCGCTGTCAGTCAGTCCGTTCGTCAATCTGTATCACATGTGCCATGGGAAAAGAAGAAGAAATATTAATGTTGCATAAGCAGTTATGGTAGATGCTTCTTGATGTGCATGCGATGTGAAAAGGCATTGTCTCTTTAAGAATATTTTCATATAAACAAAGATTAAAAAGGGAAGCGAAAAAATCCGCATCCAAATTGGTTCACCCGTTTTGGACATACGGGCACTACATACAAGTACTCATGGTGATAAAAGATCTTTCTTTCTTGAAAGTACTAGACCAAATTTGGTGGGGCATTTAATTTAGTGATTGCTACATACATGAACGCAATAAAGATTTGATTCGAATTGAATTGAATTGAAAATGCGGCAGAGTACCTATATCTAAGAACCGTCGATGGAAAATTCTATAAAAAACACACAAATAATGGTTAAACTTAAAACCCTCTTTTGCGTCGGAGGTTAATAAGCAAAAGACGAAGTACCAGTAATCTAATTTACTTTAGCAGCAATAAAACAGTAACATTTGACCCACGCAGTCAAAACAAACGAGATTCCTCATTCAAATCACCCTCTCTTAAACGTATTACTTAGATCAACCCTTAAAACATAAAATACTTGAGCTTACCCAGAAAATCTAAATACACTTCTGGCCACTCGTAAACCTAAAAAAAAACTATTCAACCCTTACAAAGTAGCTCGATATAATAAAAATAAAAAGACAGTAAAAAAGGTATAAAAATGTCCGGGGGATGGCAAATGAAATGGAATGCAAATGTGGGATGTGATAAACGGATGGGTGGAGAGCACTCCAGTTGAGGCTGTGGAGAGGGTGGGGTGACTCCGGCAATCTTTGTTGCTTCAATCTTGAGTATTGTAGTTTTGAAGAAGTACTTGCTTTAAGTGGAGTGACTAGGTATAGTAGTATTGTTATAGTTCTTTGTGGTTTCGTTCGAAATTCAGGTCGATCGCTTAAAAGAGTACGAAGAAGGTTTCGTTATTTGGCTATAGGGCCAAGTTTGTCAGCTAAATTAAAATATCCTTATCCGATTAGTATGAAAACTGCATATTAATAATCACTTTGGTGATTGAATATAGAGTTCTATTTTCGCAATGAGAAACTACAGAGATGTGATAATATTAATACGCTTCAATCTAAATTAGAGATTCCTATAAAAGACAAGCTGTTGCCCGCGACTTCATCCGCGTGGTTAGAAGATATAAGTTATGATTTATACCTGCCCTGTTTTTTCCAGATTTTCCATTGTATCTTCGCTCCTATTAGTCGCAGCGTGATGGTATATAGCCTAAAACCTTCCTCGATGAATGGTCTATTCAACATAAAAATAATTCAATTTGAACCAGTAGTTCCTGAGATTAGCGCGTTCAAACAAACAAACAAACAAACTCTTCAGTTTTATATATTAGTAAAGATAGATAACCTATGACGTCAGCAACCCAGCAATACTAATAAGCTATTTATGGTATCACACTTTAAGTGAAACTTTGCTAAGGGTTTTTTTTTAAACCCGAATCGAAAAAATTAACTCCCAATCTCTCTCTTTTAATTTCTACACAGATTACCTTGCATCATATATCTACAATTAATAAACTTACTACATCAAAATCAATTCCGCTTTCAAAGTTGGTATAACACTCCAGAAGAAAATGTATTACTCTGAGTAGTACAACATTAGGCAGGAACGATACTGGGACTGAAACATTAAAGCGTTTACGGTACTCTTTGAGGCTCACAGTTAACTTTTATTCTTTCAAAGTAAGTAGGTACTGTAATGCAGGTCTTGACTGCTTCGTATTCAATATTTGAATTTACTATGATGATTATCGTGAAACAAAGTTAGTGGCTTGGGTGTAATACATGAACAGGCTGAAAATATATCTGGGTAAAATTAAGAAAAAAAAATGAGTGTGCGGAAAATTTACAGGTTTAAATGGGATGGACTTCAAATAATCATTTTATATCATATCATCATTTCATATGGTGAGACTCCTATATTTAAATTGTAATTAACTACACGTATTATCATCATAGTTATCGGCCTGTCTAAGTCCATAGCTGGACATAGGCCTCTCCCATGGGATGTCACTGAGCTCGATCTTTAGCTTTTCATCTGAAATTCCTGCCCGTTGCCTCACGAATATCGTCCCCCTATGTGGCTACATGTCTACAATATATGAAACTGATATACTTTAAAATTCAAAAAGCATAAAAAAAAATGCACCAACATAATTCGTCCGCTGCACTGTCAGTCAGAATGGTACCAAGGTAGTCGGCACTGCCACGAATGATTGAAAAGCAATCCTTATTCTGAAAAACGTGACTTTTCGAATTAATTTGTACATTTTGTGTAATATATAATAGGAAAAGCATACGTGTATCTGGTTGAATACAGATGCGATATTGAACTATAACCAAATAATTATTGCACATAGGTATTTTAGTTATTTAAAAATCAGTGTTGTTTCAGGAGTAGTGTCAACAAGACGCTTATTTTAAGTTAATTAAAAAGTACCCCTAAAGTCAATGATTGACAATACAAATGTGAGAGAATTCAAACCCTGAGTTAAGACTAGTGTTGGGAAAGTGCAGAAAACAAAACTTGTCGATATTTTAATTAAAAAGGATGCCATTTTGCACCATGATGGAAACGAGAATTCCCAACAAACGAATAAAGAGTATAACATAAGCAAAAAGTTAAGACCCACGCACACATTACACCCAGTACATTAACTTCGTAAGTTACATAACATTGTAGTAAAAAATCAGCAATAACCCTAAAATGCTTACCTGTTGATATCACCGCGGATCGAGCAGGTCTTTACGACCCCACATAAAGTTTTATGTTGCACAGCCCTGTTTGCGTAACATCACTAGTTGGCCTTTTTTATTTGCTGGCTTTTTTATATTTTTCGTGTTTTTATTTAGAGGGGAGATGGGGGTTTGCAAAATGTGTATCAAAATCCATTGAGAAAGAAGATGGTTGCAATATAGTATTGGTCGAATACTTGGACGTTAATTACTTTTGAGTCTCCGGAAAGTCTCGTGGTACCTCTGTCATTTTTTTAGTATCTCTGTCATATTAACGCATAAATGAAGGACAAAAGAAACATATACATGTAAAGTAGATTTGGTTTTCAGAGTTATATTAAAGTACTGCTTTAAATAGTACGTTCTCATTGACATCTTCAGTACCTTTACAATTAAGAGGTAATCTTAATGGCTCCCACATAAATTGGGAAATGAGAATTTAAATGTAGTGCAAGAGTAGACAGTCATTTTTATGAAGTGGAATTATCCTAAGCTTTTTCATATTTAAAAAAAGCTTAGCATCATTCCACGAGTTCAATATTTTGAACTCGTCGCGTTGACGTCGAAAGCCACTTTTTTCAGGCTATTTTCCACCAAAATCCCTTAAACTGATAACCTAACTTCAACGGCAATCTGTACCGTCCATTTTTACCGTATCACGAATTTCGACAAACATTCAAAATCCCTAACTAGCTCTCAGAAGTTTCGAGATCGATTCCATTTTTTGAGGGTTAAACCTCATTCGGAAACCGGCTATTAATAAACAGGGAAATTTTCATGTTGTCCGTTTTGTTTTAAAGTTTGTTTGCTAATTGGAGTTAGTCTAGGTTTATTATGATGTTCGGAGTTAGCGTTTCGGAGTGGAACCTTGTTCAATTAGTAGCCAAGTGGTTTGTTGTGGTATAGGTAGGTTTATCTGCTGGCTGATCTGAAGTCTGTCTTGGTTTCATGTCTTTACTGTAATATTTGGGCTGTAAGTTGGTTGGTTGTTCTTTTCTAGTTCTTTATTATCTTTATAAGACGGTAATGAATATTTTTAAATTTAATTTAGTAGAATGGGTTCCAGGCTTGCTTCAATCTAAATTAAGTGTATATTATTGTTTTTTTTTAGAACTATATATTTTTACACACATAGTTCACAACTATACATGTCATGTATTAGCTTGAGCGCAGGCAGAGAGGCGTAACCTGAACTTGACTGTATCATCGAACTTCAAGCTTGGAGATTTTCTTTTGTCCTGCCAACAGGGTAATGCTTTTTTCATCAGATGACTTTTTTGAGGATTTTAGAAGAAAAAAATAATAACTAATTGGTTTGGCTCTTGGCTAAAAGAGATACTGGCCATGAAAAACAAATAATATTTGAACTCTTTTCTTGCAGGTTATTGATTTGATTCGGTTGTTCGCTGGGTTTTTATTATAGCTGCGTAAATGTGTAGTTCAATTACAAAATCTAAACTATATCTAATGTTTTTTTAAACCATTTTAAATTGAACTGTCTATATTAGAAAACCGGTTTATTTTATTTCTTGAACTGTTCTCAGAATCTTATCTTCAGAAATAAAGTTTATCGAGTTTCTAAGAATTGGGTTATGACAAGAAAAGGGTACCTACTTTAATTTTGAATTAAATACATTTTATTTAAAGAAATTGATTTAAATAAATTGTATTTTATTTATAGCACAAATATAAAATATGCAAACTTCCAGCTTATTCGAAAACCAGAAAGTGGGTCAATTTTAACTTGCAGGATTTGATTACGAACAAAGGAACAGGTGAAACTAAATGAAAGCTTGCAATTATAAAAGAGACATTCTCTTTTGAATGCAAAAATAAATAAATTAATTTTTATACCGATCTTTGCTTTTCAAAATTTCTTGAAGTAATTGACAGTTTTCGTCTATAGAAATGTCTTTATTTCACAATATTAATTAAACGCATGATCATTAATATTCGCAGTTACCCCATCACATAAAGTATTATAACTGAATGACGTCACTGAAATCTAACCGGAACCAACCAATTCTCGGAAACTTCCAAATTTGAATCAACGTTACCCGAAATAATTAATACGTTTTCGAATACCAATAGCTACAGAACTATACAGACCAGTATATTGCTTCTGAATTTAAAATGTTAGGGGATGTGTAAGTAGGTTTAATACAAGGAGTTTGGTTGTCACCTGCGCTAGGACATACGGGCGTCGGCCGTCGCGTCTCAATCAATAGTTCCGCGCAAGCCCAACGGTTCACAGCGACTCGACACGACATCACTCAGTCTTCTTATGCTCTATTCTCGCCTCTTTTATTGTTAGACACCTTTTCATTAATATTTTAGGTCATGATAATGAGATGATTTAAGTATAGAAAATTTTAAGTTCAAAAATGAAAAGATTGCATCGAATTTCAGTCTCATTTACTTTAAAATGCTTTTTAAAATTATATTTTTCATTAATAATGATAGTTTCACACAGACTGAAAAACCTACTGTGATGAAATATATGTTTTTTCTCTTAGTCTAGGTACAGGTACTTGTATTGTAGGTATGCTACAGTTTTCTAGATTCAACCAACGGTAACGTTATCTTAGAATAAAGTAGGTATAAAAAGAAATAACCGTTACGTATTTAAGTAGAACACATTCAAATTCAAATTGAGAATATGGGCGTGTACAACCAATGAGAAGTGTCACGAGCGTTGACACGGTGACAGTTTCCACCAATGCCGAGCGGGCAAAGGCGGTGACATTTTTAAACGGCCAGCTTGAGACCGCCTACGCGAGTTCCGTCATAGAGTTATGAACAATTTTCTTTGGAAGTTTCTGAACGGCGAACGTGGATGGTATTGGACTTTGCTTTTAAGGGTATTTGATATGGATTTTTGTTTTAGATAGCAAGACTGAGGTATTTAGTTTCACTCCAATAATATAATATATACTACTATTAAATGAATAATACGTCAAACACCGATTTGTAAATAAATACTCATTAGCTTGTACACAGAAGCGGTTAATTAGGTAAACAACAAACATGATTTACCCATATAAATCTATTCATAAACGAACATAAACAGACCTAGAATGACCTATATTTATCTAAAAACAGAGTCAAATAACTCAATAAACTGAAATAGTGAAAACACCTACATAATTATTTCTATAGAACAAAGACTTTTCATTCCGTTTTCTAAAGCGGTTTCATGAATGCGACACTTTCAGCCAATGGAAGCCTGCCCTTTTGTCATTGGTCGTCACCTAGATGTCACTGTTTGTGGCATGTCGCATAAGAAAGGGATAGCCAAAGCGTTCCATTAGCGAGAGAAAGCGGGACGGGTGATATTTACGTAGACCACTCAACATTTTCCTTTTTCTAATTTCGATTTTAGAACGTCCAGTGGAGTGTAGTAGTGTAGATAGATACTTGTACCTAGTATTCTGATACCTATTACGAAATGCGTTTCGACTAATAGGATGGTATTATCTCACTAATATTTTCCTGATATTTATTGAGCATAATACCAAGATACTATCGTTAATTTCACATAAGTAAAAGAGTAGGTTGACATAATTACACTTCTGTCTCAATACCCAACCAAATTGTGCTAGTTCTGTAATTTTGCGTAACAAATTTAATAGCGGTGTTATATCGGTAACTACAGCTAATTAGAGACCAACGACCAACGTGTTTAATGTCTAATGCGATACTGTAACAAGGTTTTAGACGGGCTTTATTAGGAACAACATTAATACTACATAGGTGCTTACATAAACCATGCCATATAGGGTCTATTAGTTTTTGTATGGGGATATCGATATATCTATCGATAGTTTGAACATGATAATTGGTGTTGTACTCGGCTTATAGTATATTAGATATATTATGTATTTAGAGAATTGGTGGAATAATAGAATTTGAGGCTGGTTCTATGGTTTACTGGGTACACTGGTTTTCGCTGAAACCTATCTTCTGTCTAGCCTTAATCTAACTTTGTTTCTTTTTATTGTTTTAAAATCGTCCGACTAAATTAAAGCTAAATTATTTAATAAATGATGGTGATTACGAATCAAGGAAAATTCGAGCGCATTCTTTAATTCTCAGACGCCATTTTTTATTCAAATTCAAATAAATCAGTTGCGTGTTCTTTTTGAAGCGTGCCTTTAACAATCGAATTTGGAACAATTTTGCTATATCGGCACGAGCTCCTGTCGATCGAAATTAATTTGAAATTCTTTGGCTTCCGTGCGAAGAAATGGTCAAGCGCAGGTAGCTATTCCTTTTTTGAATTTGAAATTGGCGCTGGGGGCTCGAATGACATGTTTTGAAGGACAGACTGGCTACTTAGGTATTTATGTTCACGCTATATCATTTGTGAGGCATGGCAGAGGTGAGCCTTAGGCATTAGTTCAGAGCTACCTAAGCTTTATATTAGTAAGCTACTGTTTTTTACGCTATATTGTGTGCATACTTAGGTAATAATAATATGGTGTGTGTGAGTATTTATTTATTAGGGTAGAAGTAAGGTATTTGACTATGTGTTAAATAGTAATATGTATTAAGATAACTTGTACGAATGTCGGGCAAAAAAAGTTGGTATTGCTCAGGCTCGTCTCAAGATAGCTGCTACGTGAATTTCTTTGATTAATGTCATGCGACGCAAAATTTAAGTCATCATTTTAATCTTTCAAATAGATCTATTTACTTCAATAAGTTAATGTATTTGCATAATAACGGGATAATCTACTTGTAGTACCCACTTTTAAGGTCAGTGGAAGACTCAATAATTACCGCCAATCAAGTTACGGTCATGCAATGCTAAAGTAATTTGAACTGTCTCCTAATCGCTGACAGTAAAATTCCCCTGAATAAAATATTTCTGGAAGCTATTCTGTTTTGAATAATGAATTATTGATACCCAAGACATTAAAGACAGATTCTTTCAGAAAATTATTCGAATTGTGATCGAGTCAAAAAAATGTTCAACAATGCACAGAAGTCATTTAGCCCTGTGGTGTTGCAATTTTTGAATTTGGAATTCGAAAACCGATAAGTGTTCGTAAAACGGTCGATCACAAATTGTCTCATTTGAATTTGGAATCACGAGAGTGAGTTCTCACAGTCTGTCAACCCCTTAGGACAGATCGAAATGGTACTTTAAATATTTTAAATTCGGTATCTTGGATTTTTGCACGTGCATCAAATTGGTCACATTTTATTTAAATTGTAGGTAGAAATTATTGCATAGCAGCAGATTCTGAGTTTGGACGACATGGCAAATTTAAATTTCAACTACTTGAGTGCAATATTTAAATAAAAACGATCTCTGGTCATTTGATTGTTAATAATGGAATTTAAGTGTTCAAATTAGTGATACGTGATTACGACACCCGTTGTCGTAATATCCGCAAAAAGAAAGGTTTGGAGAGTTAACAAAACTTGCTCGCATCTACAAATCTCACGGAATCAATGACTATCACTGGCCTTTATTATATAGCTCTTGATACTTAATAAATGAAAATTTTCATCTTATTACTGAGAACTGTTATGAGGATTCCCGAATTTCGGTTTTTAAAAAAACAAAGAAATAAAACTTAGATGAATATTGAAGGACACTTTAATTACTTTAGGACTCGGTAAATAGGGCAAGTGTCACGCGCGGATGATGGAATCGAACTGTCGCAAAGAGAGCGTCTTATTATTATGAACTATCAAAAGTGCTGACAAGGGATATAGAAAGAGCCGTTGGGCACTATCATATACATTACATATATATAACAGCCCCCAGGGTTTTGACTAAACTTATCCTTAAAAGGTTAAGTTTATGCAAGGGATTTACGGATTTTAGGTGCGGAAATGTCGGAAGAACTAGCAGCAACTTCTGTAAGCTCTTCAGCTTTTTCCGTATTACATTTGAAAGCTTGTCTATTTAAGAGACGATGACAAATGCCCGATTTTATAAACTTACAAAATAGTACAAAAATATATATTACAATAATAACAGATATAATTATTGTTACATAGGAATAATATTCACCATATAAAACAATATGTGGCTTTTTAATTAATTTGTCAAGGTTATTGACAATGCGGCTGGTTTCCAAATTTCGTCGTGACGTTATAGAATCAAGGTTAATATTAGTAAGATTTAAAACGGGAATTTGAGGCTTAAGTTTCGATAATGTTTCCGAATTACAACAAGAGTCATTTACTAGATTAAAGTTAATTTTAATTGTTTGGACTTTAATTGTTTTGTAATATTTGGGTATTAACCTTGAGTCTTTATAAAAGGCTATACAATACGGAGGTAAGTTTATCATGCCTGAGCCTGATATGATAACTTCAGTATTGGAAGCTTTACAGTCTATGGACAATTTGGAAGGGTTTGTAATAACATATAACCATGTATTGTTAGACAATGTTTGCCAAATATCTAGTTGGCCTTGAATGAATTGGGTCTTACAATTACTAGGCACAGATTTTAATGCTTTTGAGATTATATCCGATTCGCAGATCGGAGTCCTGGCACACGAGTAAGTATTAGTACTGGTTATTTATTGTCTTACAGCTACTTAGATTATCTAATTTACTATAATATGATCTATCTCTGTTAATAGCTAGATATTTAGTAGAGGGAATGATCATAGTATAAGTATCATGGGTTACAGAAACTGGATAAGGTATGTTATGATATAAATCATAGCTCCTGGAATTTACTAAAGGTATTTTTAGGGCAAATACAACTTTGTTATTATTATAATAACTCGCAATTTCTGAAACATTCATTAAAGTGTGTATATTTTCTAAAGTTAAACTTAAAGGAAATTGATGATTATCAGCTAAAAACCTATAATTATTAACAAGCTCTGTAAATAGCTGTTTTGGACTTATAATAGAAGGATACAAAATATTTAATTTACTAAACATAATAGCGTTTACAGTGTCTTCTAGTTTAAAAGATAAAGTTAGGAGACTACTTTCTAATAAATTTAACATTCCATTGAATTTAGTTTTTAATATTAATTTATCAGCTAACAAGGTCAAGTTCTTTTGGAATAAAGCTATGTCATCAATAGCATCATTTAATCTCTGCTCGTTGACACTAATTTTATTTACTGAGTCTTCTATTGAAGAGAGTGTTGAAGTAGTTACTAATATATTTTGTTTGACTAATTCGGATAATTTAGATTGATCTTTCTCTATTAATTGAATAGCGTTACTATAATTTATTGCGTCGTCTTCGTTCATAGTACCAAATAGATTTTTGAATAGGGTGCCAATACCCCCAAACCAGGCTGAACGTTTAGACCTTGATTCAATTAAGTGAGAAATAGAATCGTAATCTCGAATAATGTCGTTGTATCTTATTGATAACGGCTGGTGCAAATTAAGACACTCGATATCGGTATACAGAGCAGTCTGCTTACATAGGAACTTAGAAGTGCCTATCACACCGTTAAGATTCTTAATATGCGGTTGAATAAATGAAATATCTATTGGAATTAGTACGCTAAGGAAACCGTCTATCATTTTTAATGACCCAATGGGGTCAAAATATATGCCGGAAGCATTCGTGGAACTTGTGATGAACATTGCTTTTGCGGAAGACAGAGAACTGTAAAGGAATAATTAAGAGTTAAACTAAGACTAACTAAACTTAAATATTACGTTAAGTTAAAACAAGCTTAAAGTGATTATGACACGGTGTCACGGCGATGAGCTAATTTTATTTCATCAAAATGATGGGACACGTGTCGTCTATTTATTAATAGCGTTACACTATTTCTACCATTAACCTTAATAATTTTATAAGGGCCTTTCCAGACCGGAGATAGAGCCTTACGCATACGGAGGTGATTTTTAAGGTACACATAGTCACCAGCATGGTAACTTACAGGTCTTGTGCGGGCATCGTAATAGGCTTTGGAAGACTCTTTCGACTTCTTTATAAATTCGACGGCTTTATCACGCGTGCATTTAAGGCGATGTTGAAGCATCTTAATATAGTCCGGATACGAGGCATTCGTGTTAGGTTCATATATGGAATTAGGAAGGATTGGTTTATGACCGAAAATCAACTCGTAGGGAGTGAAATTTGTTGTTGAATGTATAGATGTATTATAGGCGAGCATAGCAGTATATACATATTTTGGCCAATTGTCTTGGTTTTCAGATATGTAAGATTTAAGGTACTCTTTTAAGGTGGAATGGCTTCTTTCCAGAGCGCCTTGTGTCTGTGGATGGTATGGAGATGACCACAGCTGTTTAATCTTTAGAAATTTGCAGGTTTCTTTAAATAGCTCTGCTGTAAAATTTGTGCCTTGATCAGTAAGGATAGTTTTTGGTATGCCAAACAAAGAAATAAAGTGAATCAGGCAGTCGCTGGTTTCTTCGGCGGTAGTACTTCGAATTGGATATGCTATTGAATATTTAGTTAGGTCGTCCTGAAGTGTTAGAATATATTTAATTTTGGCTGTGCCGGATTCAGGAAGAGGACCAACTATATCAAGAGACATTCTTTCAAAGGGGGCAGTGGAGGTGCTAGTTATCTGCATGGGTGCACGGTTAATTTTCCTAAGAGCTTTGTTGGTCTGACAAGAATTACACTTTTTTACATAATCTTCTATTTCCGTCCTCATATTCTTCCAAAAATACTGCTCTCGAATTTTATTAAACATTCTATTTGCACCAAGGTGCCCAGCGACAGGAATATCATGATTCTCACGGAGAATTTTCTGAACTTCAGAAGGACTAGGATAATATATTTTATTGCGATACACCTGAATTTGAATTGATGTATTGTGAAAGAGGTGAGCTAGCATATTATAAATTTTAATATATGTATGTTTATCAAATGGATTTTTGAAGTCAGTAATACTAATTTTATGGATAGCCTCGTTAAGAGACATTAGGTGATTACGTAGATTCTTTAAGGATTCGAAGATATCACTATAGGTACAATTGTCAAAGTGGTGTACTTTAATAAATAGGAAATAGTAGGTTTTATCAGCGACCAATAATGGTTTATAGGAATGTAGGGTTCTCTCTGAATTCATAAACGACTCGGAATCTGGCGAATTTGATAAGATTTCTTGGACGTAGGGAATAGATTCGTCTAGATCAAGCGATGTAGGTATTACTAAGACTTTATTCTGAGTTTTTAGTAGGCTATCGTTGAACTCGGAAATCACTGTGTCATACGTTACAGTCCGAGGAACTTTCAGGAACTTTGAGTAAGTATCAGGTGAATCTAAAGGCAGAGACTGCGTTCCGGGAACTTGGTTAGCGGAAGGCTGTAATTCATTTTCCCTTTCTATGTTTGGATTTTCGTTTAAAACTTCTGGAGAGGGACTCAGGATTTCTTCAGGAATTAGAGGATCTGGTAAATTCATAGGACTTGGAATATTTAAAGGACTGAAGTCACCTACTTCTGCATTGAAAGGGCTAATGTCTAATGGACCTAAATCTATAAGCTCAGTATCAGGATCTGCTGGATATGCAGGGTTGACAGGATAACGAGAAAGAGCATCAGCTGCTGAATTTAGCTTACCTTTTCGGTAGACTATTTCGTATTCAAATTCTTGAAGTTGGAGACGCCAACGTTGCAATTTACTGCTCGGGTCAGTGTGGTTGAAAAGCCATTTTAAAGGACGATGGTCAGTTATGATCATAAATTTACGACCAAACAGGTACGGTCTAAAGGTTTTGCAGCCCCAAACTATAGCCAATAATTCCTTTTCAGTTGTGCTATAGTTGATTTCGCATTTGTTCAAGGTTCTAGACGCATAGGCTACGGGATGGTCTTTGCCAACTGGCCCTTGAGACAGGATAGCAGAGATTGCATAGTTACTTGCATCACAAGTAAGGTTAAAGGATTTTGTGAAATCGGGATAAATAAGGACTGGAGCGCTAGTCAGCTTATCTTTAAGCGTTTCAAAAGCTAACTGTTGTTCATTTGTCCAAACAAATGATACATTTTTCTTAAGAAGAGAGGAGAGTGGCTTCGATAATTTTGAAAATTCAGGGATAAAACGTCTGTAGTAAGATATAAGACCTAAAAATGATTTTATATCTTTCGGACACTTTGGAACTGGGAATTCTTGAACAGATTTAACTTTATTTGGATCAGGTTTTAGGCCATTTTCTGTTATAATGTGTCCTAGATAGCCGACTTCTTTTCTTAAGAATTCACATTTATCTGGTTGCAATTTCAAGTTAAAACTACGAAGTTTTTGAAAAACTGCTGTCAAATTTTGAATATGACTATTTAAATCATGTGAATAAACGACAATATCGTCTAGATAAACAAAACATCTTTCGCCTTGAAGGCCTGTTAAGACATTATTCATTAGACGTTGGAAGGTCGCTGGCGCGTTTTTTAAACCAAAGGGCATTCGAGTGAATTCGAAATGTCCTTGGGGAACACTGAACGCGGTTTTACAAGCGTCTTGTGGAGACATTTTTATTTGGTGAAATCCGGAAGCAAGGTCTAGAGTAGAGAAGTATTTAGAGTTACCTAATTGATCTAATATTTCAACAATGTTAGGAATAGGATAGATTTCACCAATTGTGATGTCATTTAACTTTCTATAGTCAATGACTATACGCCACTTCTTTTCACCAGAAGCGTCGATCTTTTTGGGAACAATCCATATTGGAGAAGACCACGGAGATAAGGAAGGTTTAATAATATTCTGACCTATCATTTTCTTTATTTGGGAGTTGACTTCTTGCTTATGTATTTCCGGGAAGCGATAAGATTTAACGTTAATGGGCTGATCAGAAGATGTGCGGATTTCATGCTGAATACTGTCAGTTGAGCTAAGTGGATCATTAGGTAAGTGAAATATATCGGAATAATTCGAGCACACGTCATAGAGGGCTTCGCTTTCTTCTGTATTTAGATGTGAAACGCGGAGAAGGTTAAGGACTTCGTTAGTTCTGTCGAGAACTGTTTGGTAAGTATTGTGTACTTGACAAGTTTCATAGTTGATCGGGTGTAAGGTAAGTTGCAGATTAGAGTTTAGAGAGACAGGGTCTTCAGAAGTATTAAGAACTGTTAGGTTAATTCGATTATTCCTTTTGACTTTAGCTAAGCAATTCGCAATAAATAACGTATCACTTATATGTTGGTCGAGAATGAGACCTTCTTTTAATTCAGGGTTACTTACTGAACATTCTACAGTGATTTCAGAACGAGGTGGTATTTGATAAATTGGGTCTGTGAAATTTAGTTTAATTTTATTTATTCCTAGGTTAAGAATATGACGATTGTAATCAATAGAACACTGATAATGGGTAAGTAAATTATTTCCTATGATACCATCGTAGGGGAAATCAATTGGTTCTACTACGTGAAATGGGTAAGATATAGATTCTTTGCCGAATATAAGGTTCATATCGAAATTACCAAGGGTAAGTACAGCATTTTCTTTACTATCTATGCCTTTTAATTTAATTATGTTTTCATTGAGTTTCAGGTCGGAGTATGATTGAATAGAGGTCTTTTGGAGAAGGCAGATCGAAGATCCAGTGTCTACGAGTAAAATAAGTGGTTTCTCAGAAACGGATGTTTGAATGCAGACATGAGGTAAGGATATATTTCGATTATACGATATTTCATATATTTTATTTTCTTCCAGGAAATTGTCAGTAAAGCAGTTTTGGGCTTTCACTTGGGGCTGGTTACCCGTGAGACCCTTGGATTTAGGAGAATGGACACTTGCTTGGGGCTGGTTACCCGTGTGGTCTTTGGATTTAGTAGAATGGACACTTGCTTGGGGCTGGTTACCCGTGTGGTCTTTGGATTTAGGAGAATGGACACTTGCTTGGGGCTGGTTACCCGTGTGGTCTTTGGATTTAGGAGAATGGACACTTGCTTGGGGCTGGTTACCCGTGTGGTCTTTGGATTTAGTAGAATGGACACTTGCTTGGGGCTGGCTACCCGTGTGGTCTTTGGATTTAGGAGAATGGACACTTGCTTGGGGCTGGTTACCCGTGTGGTCCTTGGATTTAGGAGAATGGACACTTGCTTGGGGCTGGTTACCCGTGTGGTCCTTGGATTTAGGAGAATGGACACTCGCTTGGGGCTGGTTACCCGTGTGGTCCTTGGATTTAGGAAAATTGGTGCCGTTGACATGGAAGGATTTTGTGAGAGGTCGTATTTTGGGCCTCACGAGGCACCTCCGTGAGCCCACTATTCGTTTAAATCGTGGGTTTCGTCATATTGGGTATCATTTGTGCTCGTGGATGGTTGTGGTTCCGGATTATAATAGTCATCTTCACTGGTTACACAATTAACACGAGCAGGTTTATAGTTCTCCTGATAAGGTTGCTTTTGATATTTGGGAGATGGATTAGCCTTGAACCGATTATTGTTGTACTCGCGTTTTCTACATGTTTCAATGGTATGACCTTGATTTTTACAATACCTACAGAATAGATTTTTATTATCTCGGTCATATTGTTTAGCCATTTGCGGCTTAGAATTGACATCATGGTTTGAAGGACGAGAAGGATATTGGGGTTTAAAAGCAATACGATGTAATGTTGAACTTTGAGGATTACGCTTATTATACGAATTTAGGATCTTCTCCTCTGAGACGGCAAAATTGATTGCATCGTTGAGAGTGGATGGGTTTCTACTGCGGACTAGATTAGAAATTTCGGGCTTAAGGCCAATTAAAAACGTGTGGAGTGCTAAGTCTTCCATAGCCGCTATACGACCAACTAATTCGCTTTTCTTTTTATTAGATAATGTTACTTCTGTTAAGAGCTTCGAAAGGCAAGTTTCGAGGCGTAATGCGAATTGGTTAACCGGTTCATTTAGTTGTTGGCATTCCCGTAATTCAGTCATAAGATGGGCATAGTGTTTTCTTTCACCGAACTGTGTTTTAAGGAAACTATTTAATTGGTCCCAAGAGTCGAATTCTTTAATGGAGCAAGCTACTTCGGCTTTGCCTTCTAATTGTGATAATATATATTTAAATAATATTGGTTTTTGGGTATCAGAAGCTAAATCAATTGCGTTGTCACAATTAGTTAGAAATGAATTCAATTTTTCACGTGTGCCATCGAATGTTTTTATAAATTTAAATAGAGTTCCAATTTGAATATTTTCATTTTTTTCTAGTTTAAGAGACATTTTATTAAACAAATTTTATAACGCGTCCACTAAAGATGTAGTTCGGTGTAATAGACAGCAACTGTAATGTGAGGTTTAGATAAGAGCGAGTGCGGTATCGAATGTCTTGATAGTGATAATTCCGAGTAATGGTTAACAATAACAGTGAGACATTTAGAATATAAAGTTTGCAAACAAAAAATAAATTAGAATTAGTAACGCGCACAAGAAAATAAACCTTTATGTTTAGTTCACTGGGTTTACGCACTTTCACGCACTTGTTTTCGAATTGTTAGAGATGAGTTGCACTTTCGCTGGGAAATATAATGTTTTCAAGACTTACAGGAACACGTAGAAAATGTACTGGAACATGACCACTTCTTTGGTCTGTTGAAGTTGAAGAGGCTTTCCCTCTCAGGAATCAGGCACGAAACAGGAACACAATCACAATACCCACGGGAAAAGTTATTCAGATTTTAGGATGTCCGAAAATAGATATGAATATTGAATTATTATTATTTTATTTGAGTTCGAGTTAATTTTGGCACTTCGACACTTTTATGCTTTAAAATAGTTTAGAATATGAGTCCAGAAGGAGACGTCCCAGGGATACCTTCACCATCGGTATCCCACCGCTGCCACCAAATTGTTATGAGGATTCCCGAATTTCGGTTTTTAAAAAAACAAAGAAATAAAACTTAGATGAATATTGAAGGACACTTTAATTACTTTAGGACTCGGTAAATAGGGCAAGTGTCACGCGCGGATGATGGAATCGAACTGTCGCAAAGAGAGCGTCTTATTATTATGAACTATCAAAAGTGCTGACAAGGGATATAGAAAGAGCCGTTGGGCACTATCATATACATTACATATATATAACAGAACGCACATTATAATAATCACTTGTCCGAATCAGTGTTTCAGATTATAACATTTGGAATTAGCGAATTACTTAACTGCAAATTATATCAAACTATTATCTTTTTTTACATTAAGAGAAATAAATAAATATATTATTAAATTGTTATAAAATAATAGGTTGAAAATCGCGTGCAATATGGCGGTTTGCCGGCGGCGATGCTTCCAAATTCAAAATGTTGAATGTCCGAATTCGATTGTTTGGATACGCGGCCCGGGGCTATGTTTGCGTGACCTGTTATCTTGTACAATGAGGTCTTATGGGTGTATCATAGAATTGTCAGAAACCGTCTGTGCGATACGGGTCTTGACTTTTTGTTACCCCTTACATGGGTATAGTATTTATGTAGGTATAGCTATAAGATGTTCGAAACGTTTAATGAAACCATGCAGTGTTTCAATATAATATATTATGTGGAAAAATATGTAGTATTCTCGTTTTTTTGATGACACCGTGCTTTGATACCAGTCTGTGCTCTTTAATTTTAGTTAGCTCATAAGTAATCGTGAACTAAAGTTAACTAAACCTCATGCGACCTCAATATTGAAGAGCCACCATAGAAGTGATAAAAATGATGATTTATAAACGCCTTAGTTAAGAAATGGTAGATTGTGTATGTACGTAATGTTGATTTCAAAACCTTATTCACTTATCTATACAAAAATAATATACCAACATCAAAGAAATTCATTACACAATATTAGAAGCTATTTTTCAACGCTGGTAATTATCAGTTACACTACCATATTATGTAGCTACATACCACTGTCTTTTCGTATCGTTATAATGTATCTGACTCCCTAAGAAGCCAGTGTCATTAACGACACAAAAAACGCTCTAGAAAGGCCCCGTTCCGAACTTTTCAAATTCAAATTTGGATCTTGTTAGGGTGTGTTCATAATGTTGTTACGATGATTTCATATTAGGCAGGTAATTATTTTAAATGAGTCTGATTTCGTTATTTTTATTAGTTTTCATACTTTTCATAGCGTGTAAATCAACTAAGTCCCGGTTAGAAATATTTCTGTATAGGATGAAACTCAAAAACTGTTCTTTCTCTGTACGTCACTGAGCCTAATATCACGGAATATCTAATGTTCACTTCATAAGTTATTTTGAAATATAAATATACCTAATTCAAATGTGCGTGTGTTTTTTACTGAATTTCTTCTAAAAAGCTGGATCGATTTAAAGTATTTTTTGCATAGATTGGACCTGGGTGGGTCAGATTCACAAACCGACTGGCGGAACGAAATTCGCCAGATCAGCTAGTTTTAATATAAAAAGGTTCGTTACTTAACGCTACAAAATATTGCAAAGGCAAGAAATCCCAACCGTTCCTTTTAAATAGACAGCATAATTTATATCTACTTTGAAACGTCGGTTAATTTCTTCATTTGAAGTAAGTTTTTCTCAAGGATTTTTTCTCAGACATCTTTGAAAGTCGGCTATTATAATAAAACAACAATGAACTCCTACAGTTTACATTTAAGATAGAACTTCAACAATTCATGGCCTGTACTGTAATCTCTGTAAGACATCTTGAAATTGTGGAAGAGAGAGGGAGCACTACATTTCTCGTGTTGGCGTCTCGCTTCCACAATCACAGCACAATTTTTTGAGATCGTAGTAGTCGTGCTGTAACCTATATTAGTAGACTACTAACTTACATTATATTATTTTGAAATTAATTAAGCTACGATATTGAAGTTTTAAATTGGTCTATACACTCATTTTTTTAAACAGTTCTAGCTAAAATACAAAAAAGTTAACTTTAACTTTTAAAGAAAACTGTTTAAGGTTTGAACAATTAATGCAGAGAAATAGTGTACTTTGTTTTGATTTTTCTTTAAAATCATTTTTAAAAGTAACGATGAAGTGTTTTTATACTCAGACGTGCTTAAGACAAAGATTTAAAAACCAAAGCAAAAACATCTATCTTAAAAAAAACAAGCCACATTATAAACTCGGCTTAACCTAGCTTGCGTGACGATACTTTTTAAACATAGAACGCTCGTTCTTTTTGCGAATTAGAAGTGTTCTCTCTTCAAAACAAATTGCTGACAAGCGGGACGTTCGAATTTCGTATGCGGCAACCGCAGACCACTGCGTTACCAACTTACGACTACATACAAAATTTCAATTTTGAACTCTATGACCTAAGTTATAGAGTTTATTTAGGATGTGTGGTGTTGTTATTTTGAATTTAATTCACGTTGCGTTTCGGATGCAAATGTGGCTGATGAGAGTTGATTATGTAAATGAGAACGGACTAGCTTTGTGAGACTTTTTGAGTGCGTATTGTTTGGATCCCGAGGTAGCTGCGCATTAAGGACTTATTATTTCATCTGTATAATAAGCGTAGAACATTTTGTTAGTTGTGCATTGAATAATACATTGTAACGATGTTAAAACTGGCACTTAAAGCTTCCTAAAATAAATAAGCTTAGTTATATTTTGTTCTTACAATTTAGTCTCTGTTTCACTGATTTTCTTTCCGCCGTATTTCCCAGCAATATTGCAACCCAACATAGGGTAAAAAACAGTGGCATTATTTTGGAAATTCTAAGAATATTTTATAGCTTTTATCACTAACTTTAACAGTAAAAGGTGTATACATATTACTTTGATGTAACTACATAGGCGCATTATAATACTTTACTAGTCTGACGAATTTATCAAAGAAATATTCTAGTTCTGAATTGATCACAACAAAAAACAATCATATACCTGATGTAGAAATGTTGGTAATTAACTTTATTTCTTATTTACCTCACCAACAAACCCTTAAATTATGAACTAATCAATGTTTACGAAACAACCGTCGAACAATCTGAAAATCAATTTGAGTCCCTAATATCCTCCCTAACGCGTTAATAGAAAGTTTAAAAATTAACGGTCGCCGCACGCGATGACGGTGACGTGTCGCGTGAGTGACGTCATTGTAAATGTCACGGGTGACAAGCAAATGTCACTGAGTTGAGTTGACGCCGAGTTAGGGTGGGGAACGATTGGCGGCAGTCGGGAAGTCGGAACATGACTTTTTAATAGGATCGGGTTTGTTGTAGGGATTGGTTATGAAGTAGTGATTATTAGGCTTATTGGTTAACTACTACTTATAAGTATGTTATTTTAATGTTTTACGATACACAAGTTTCTTTATTTGGAGATATTATTAAAAATCAATACATAAATATATATGTATATACCTAGCTAAAAATACTAAAATATAGACATAAAATTAATTTTATTGCTCGGCAATCGAACTTACATTTGCCCTAAAGGCCAAAAAAAGAGTTCCTACAGCAAACAGGTTTGTATAACAATAAAACCTATCTAACTGTTCGGTCACCAAAATTATTGACACAAAATATAGAATCAAAATTCTGGTGTTTCTAAAAGCCGTCAGCAAATACGCTGGAAACAGGGCGATTCATTAAAAAGTTTATTAATAAAGCTTAATCGATGTTCCAAAGTGAAGTTAAACTAATAGTAGGTATGACTGAACTTGCTTCATAACGTGTAGGCAACTAAACTTGAAATAGTCATATGAAATAGTGCTCACATAGAATGAAGATCAATAGTAAAATGTTTTGCAAGAACAAAAACAAGTTCAGTGACTAAAAGACTGTATAGTTATAAATAGGCGAACTAACACAAAATTGAAAGAAAACACTAATTGTTACAATAAGAATAGCGAGGAACTTAAAAGCTACTAAAAAGTCCGAATAAAATTATTCTTAATCAAATCAAAGTTTTATTTAAACAAACTGCGTAAACGTCATAAACTATTCTTAATTCAAATTTATCAAACTAAATTTCTTTTTTCGGACTCATTTTTAAAATTCGTACTCTAAAAATGTTTTTGTGAAAGTCTACGTTCAATATTTTCCTTATTCCCTTCGATTTAAAATAGATAACCCTTTTCTCCTTTAAATTGTGTTCAAAAACGCATAAAATTTGTATTAACCTTATTTGAAATTCATAAATCACGCAAATTAGTGTTGTTCGGCTTCTGGAATTTCAAGTTTTTTAGCTCCAGGCTGTTTGCGCGATGTTCTTTGCCTATATTTATTATCTGTAGCATAGTTTAGCAATATGGCGGGTCGTTCGTATTTCGGTTGCTTATTAAATTATTAAAATTTATGATTTAATGGAGGGTTATTTATCGAGTTAGACTTTGGAGGTTTCCTGTAATTTTTTTGTTCGGATTGTTAATCTTTTTTGATACTTTGGCACTGTTACTTTCTTATACTTAAGCACGTGTATTTGGTATTTTGTTTTAACCAGCCATATATTCCTACCATATAGGTACTTCTATATCGAATTTTATCAAGCGGTCCGGCCGTTGGGGCATGAAGAGGTTACAAACATAAATACAAACACAATTACTTTCACATACTTTCCCAGAAAATATCGTGGGGAAACCTGGATTCCAAATCTTGAAATCTGAAATCGCCAATCACCAATCGCCGCAGTGAGCTAGCGTGGTGACCAATGCTCAAACCCTTTACTAATACTATACGGGAAGAGACTTTTGCCCAAGTGGGAAGTTTTAGGCTGGTGTGATTACAAGTATTCTTGCGCAATATTAATATTAGTGTAATACTTAGTAAATATACTTACGCTGACACATCGTGTTTGTCAGGGAGATGTCACCAACTCACAACGCGCTATGTCCGCAGTTTGCTGAGATAGTGGGAAAAATTCCCACTCCGCAATTGGCTTAGCCGTTATTAAGAGCTGCTTTGGAGGTGAGTCCTTATTACTAATAATTATTATTTCGAATTGGATAAATATTAAGAGGGCTTTATATGCTTTAAGTTATCCTCCGTATAACCATTAGGTACGTACTATTAAATCAATTTGATTGATGTCAACTATGCATATTTTGGTACCTATAATAATTTGTAAATCTTTACTAAATTGTCTTTAAATTAATTTACTATGCTTTTTTTTCTGTCTTATGACATAATTTAATGTATTTTTTAAATAAAGTTTTGCCTATTTCAATGCAGGAGTCGAGAATGACATAGCGTATTTGTCAAAATTGACCTATAAGTCTTCTTATTCGCAAGAATTTGGGATAAAGTTGAGTTATATGTATATGAAGAGGATACGTATATAATATGCCAGTTACAAGACTAATGCAGATGCTCCAATAAGCTGTTTATGTCAAGTTAGCTGTTCATAATTAAGACATCTGCCATCTAACCATTGAACAAGCAGGAATTCTGCAATCATACTTCAAGGGCTTAGTGAATATAGGGCAAAATAATAACAAAATAATATTTTCCAAACATTTTTATTACGTACTTATTATCGTTTGGCAAAAAGGAAGTATATATGTTTTTCTATATAATACAATCTTAAAAATTAAGTTTTTAATACTTTTTGGTACTTATACAATTTAAAGTATTTCTATTATCTTTTACACGTATCAATTTTAATTGAGATTAACGAAGTGTACAGTTACGAAATAATATTTAGCACCAAAATATTAGGAGATATGATGAGATGGTTGTCCTTACTTTGTCTGGGTTTTAGTGGCGAGTTGTTATTTAAATAAACAATTTTGAGTGACTTTTACTAAGTAAAAATATTATCATCAATAATTATGAAAAATCTTAATACATTTTTAAGACAACCCATTTTGTGCTAATACTGAACTTAAATTTAGATTCAAAAATTGATATATCGCATGAATTGTAAGTACATAAAGATTTATCAACACTAAATACATCAGCCAAAACTTTGTACATTATTCCCTATTATTTATATACATTTTTATTGCACGAGTTATTACTATGGAATGTTGAATTACAATTAAATCTATCTACTGTATAACAAATGGAAAAATCTAAGCGATATCTACTCTAATATTTACATTGCAAAGATTCAGAATTGGCGGACGCCATATTTACAGGGATACCACACCTCATCCTAATGAGAACAACGTATTGGTACTGCATTTTAACCTAAACACGCTATTTGGTAATACTAAATTAAATCACAAATGCACTGGAGATTCGACTGTTCAGTCAATAGGACTATTCAGGTCACGAGGGGTTCACGTGGATCCTACCGTTCTGTCTGCGCGCTACATGAGATTCGTAATGCATATTCCTCTTAGTCCTCGAGAAAAACGCGGCGTTACAACCACTGACGGTACACCGGTGTAATGATTGCACATGTACGCTTTCACAGTGATGCTTCAAACTAGTCAAGTCTTTAAAGCTGTCTTTACAACCCCGACATGGATAACTACCATCTTTGTTTGGTCTTGGCGCTTCATCTTCGACATAATAGTTCAGTTTTCTCGAAAGCGGTGGGGAAAAGTTCGGTTGACAGCCAAAGGCATTCAGACTAGGTGGCAGGAATCCCAATGGAATCGGAGGAAAGTTCGGGAGCATGCCAAATGGAGTGAACAGGAACGAGTGCTGTGCAAACATATCCCTATTGTTTAGGTAGGATTCTGGTAACTGTAGAGGTGGGTAGGGTGTTGTGAAGGGCAAATGTTGACTTAAATGGTTCTTCAATTTATCGGACTCTTTTGCCCTGTAGTAGATATGTGACTCTACGTAGGGGACAGCACGTTCATCCTCGTTGTACCGTGAAATGAACTCCATTTGCTCTCGAATTTTATCTAAAATCCGTGAAGATTCTTCTGATATTCTGTACTCTTCTATTTTTCTATGTAGACTCATATTCGCACTATGGCGGTCTTTGCTTCGCTTAGTTGAAAATGCAGCTCGGCAACCTTCAACGTTACATTTGTACATAAGTTTCAAATGAGCATTTTGGTAGTGAGTTTTTAGTACGTAAATGTTTTGGAATATCTTTCCGCACACAGTACATTTTCGGGGGTTTTCATGGTCCATAGGAACATCTGATGAGCTGACAAAGAAGCCGTTGTCGAAATGTCCAAAGATTTGCCCATGTGTGTCTTCGGCATTATAATCATAACTAGACACTGATGAAGATGGAGATCTATCAGAATAATCAATTGAATCGTTCATTGATAAGTTATATGGTCCTAGTGAGTGAGAGTCATTTTTCTTAGGAATGCTTGGAAAGTCGCCTTTTGATAAACTTTCTAGTCTTTTCAATGCGTTTTCTGAAGAAAACTTATCTTCACTAGGTTGATTTTCCGCCTGTTTATAAATGTTTTGCTTCTCAACTGGTTCATCCTTAACTCTCAAATCTTGAATATTGTAGCTCATGTCAGTTGGTTCTTCCTTCACAGGGGATTTTTCTTGTTTTACTTCTGATATTTCAGGTTGTTCATGTTTTGTCGTGTAATTGTTTTCAGAAGGCGTACTTTCTTCAGTTTTAACCCTTTTTAAGTCCATTGCACATTCATTTTCGTCTTCTTCCGGATGGTCGCGTTTTTGGTTAGATGATCCATTTTCAGATACAAAGTTGTTTTGTAAACGAGTTGGATTTAAGTTTTTACGCTTACGTTTCATTACTTCAGGACTAGCAGTTTCGTTTCTTTCTTTCTTATTATCTGTTATTTCATTGTTGTCACTGATACTTCTCTGATCAAAATCAGTTTCTGAATCGTCTATAGATCCGATGGACTTGTTAAGAGTGGAATAATAATCACTAGTATCGATATGCTCATTGTCATCATCATCGTCATCTCCCGCTACGACAACTATTCCATCATCTTCGTCAGATTCACCCTGGCCATCCTGATCTTTATTTTCCACTGAATCAGATTCCCGTCGCATTGGCTGAGTTTGATCAAAGTTCGAAGAAAAACTCATATTCATATTATTCTTATAATCCAAAGGCAAGTTAGACGGGAACTGATTCATATTGTGAGGTGGATTTAAAAGAGGATAAGAACCAAATGGATGCATGGGGTTAATTACAGGTGGAATATTAAGTCCGGATCTATGTGGTGAGATAAGTACTGGATGAACTTGTGCGGTTCTACCGTCATGAGGTGAAATTTTTCTTCTTAGGTGCGGTGAATGTAATTTAGGGTTAGGATTCGCACTGTGGCGGTTTCTTGATCTTCTTGAGCTAAACATCATACTGCAGCCTTCAACAGTGCATTTGTGCATTTCTCGTAAATGTACTGCAGAGAAATGAATCTTCAAAGCTCCTTTATCACAAAATGTTTTTAAGCACACATTGCACTGAACACGTTTCTTACCAGTCGCGGGGTTAATAAAATGCGTACCTAAGTTTAATGGCATCTGAGACGCGCCCCACTGTCTTTTTGGTGGACTAATGCATTTTCCCAACATCATGTTTCTTGAGTTCTGAGCAACTTCCGAGTAAGCGTCTTTGCTTAAATTGAGAACATTGTCATCGTCAGGTTTCGAGTCATCTGTTCTGCCCTTGTCGTTGCTAATCGATTTATTTTCTTGAAAATCTGATGGTTTTGCAGACATCTGAGGTAATAAAGCTTGAAGAGAAGCTAAGCCCATAGGATTCTGGCTAAGAGCAGCTACCATCGCTGCTTGGTGGTTGAACGAAGAAGGCATTGACATAGGCGGAATTGGTAAATTTGTTGGTAATGGAAAGTTGAAAAATTGACTTCTCATGAGGTCCATGGTTGCTTTTTCGGCAGAGCCTAAATCGTATGGCTTTCTGTTCTCTTCTTTATCATTACTTTCAATCGTTTTATGTTTACGGAAGTCAAAGGGTTGCATGTTTTGCAGGTGACTTAAGGGCGATGAGTTAATTGGACTAGTGGTTGATAGAGGACTGGATGAGGTAGATAAGCGAATGCTATGATTAGGTGATACTTCGGCTGATGATACTCTATGAGAAGGTGACTGGTGATCAGGCGACGACCTGTTATGACTGGGTGACATTGCTTCTTTCTTAACTTCTGGCCTTTCTTCTTGTAACTTATTTCTCGCATATCTGTCTTGGATACTTTTCAAATAATCATAGTGTTGTTTAGCTTCCATCATATGTTGGAAGTGTTTTAGAGATTCATCGTTGCGGATGTCTTTCCCTGACTGTTCCATGAGTCTTCTAAATTCTGCTTCTAGCTTGGATTGTTCGAAGGCTCGGCTGTCTGGGTACTCCGGGCGCTTGTCGAGTTTCTCGTAGCTGGCCGGTGGTGATGGAAGGCCATTCTTCTTGTAGATGGGAAGGAGAGAAGTCTTGTGCAGTGCTCTCGCTTCCTGCAGCTTGAGAATCTGTTGCAGGGCCATGTTGTGCTCCGGTCCCCGACCACTCCATCTTTCAGCGCTACTTGACTGTGATTCCTGGAACAATAAACAAATTACCATTTAGTAATTCTTAAGCATTCAATAGTACAGTGTTATCAGTGATTTAAATAAATTAGAATATAAATAGATGCAGATGGATCGATCTGAATTTTAAATCAAATAAATTATACCATCAGTAGTCATAAAACTCAATATGCAAAACTGCAAATCATCAGTTGTAAGTATTTTGTATGGCGAAGTTTTGAAAGCGTTTACCGTCTATAAAACCAAATAACATGTCATAAGCGGGCTTACAAAACATTCCATTTAATAAAATTATGAATGAGCGCGGCTAATTCTAAAAGATTATCGAGTCTAGAGCAAGCCTTAAACACTGGTTGTTCAAATCCCTCTTCAAAATAACTATCAGGCCGACACAAAACCACACCTTGCGTTTTCAAAGGCTAATATCAAATTAATTCTCAGAACTTGGAGCAATTGGGTAAAATTGTGTAAAATGACGGTTTCGAGTCGACTTGAGAATAGAAAAGTGGTTTTGTGTCGCGTGTTTAGAACGATTTAATCCGAAAACTAAATTACTATTCATTTGGTAAGCATTCGGGGCGGCCTCGCGATGTCAAAGTTAAATTTCGATTTAATTCTTCCACTCCTTAGTTTGTCTGTAAACCTGTTCAAAGCTTAAACAAAAACTTGTACGTAATTATCGTTGTGTCGTGAGAAATATACGAAAATGTACCTTCATGAGCGTAGCATTGAACAATTGAAGTTAAATAACTTTGTGTCATGGCAATGTCCGACTAATCTAAGATCAATCTTTGGCATAACATGATTGTACGTAAAATTATGTAGAGGCACCTAACAAGCGCAAAATAAAGTAAACTATAGCTAAAATACCTACTGAACAAAAAAATAAAGCGTCTCTTTGACATAAGTACGAATTTCAAAACCGAATTTAATACGACAAGTAAAACCATTAAAAAAACCACATCTCATTTAAAAAATCGTTTAAACCCATAATCGCTGGCACCTCCCAGCATTCACTTATAATGAACTTGATTGTCGCTTTTTAAAACAGTTTGTCACTTGATTATGGCGTGTAACCGATGGGGTTGCCATATCATTACCCGTTTCCCCAGAATTATATTGTCGTTTGGAGTCGGCGCGTCGGGGGCAATTTCGTAAAAGCATACCAATTACAATGATTTCGTTTCTATTGCCACAAAGATAAACGCTGGATAATAAAGTGTCTTTTAGAAAAATATACGTCTGAGACAGAGTTATGCCGGGAACTAATTACGCTAAGCTTTTTTTAGCCATTTCGTGCTTTCTAAGTGGTTCTGTAAAATTTGGGATTGTGTATATTTTTTGTTAGACGATTCTGTTTATGTCGTTATAGTAATAGTGGACGTTTATGGGAGTTTAATAAATATGAAATTATGATATTTGTGCCGGAATAATTGAACAGATGTTGGGTATACGTTTTTGGGATTTACGAACCATTATTTATGTATTATGAGGTTTTTATGCGTTTAGTTTGGAGTTTATGCTGCGTGAGTAAAATTAAAATGTATGAGCGTTGATTGAGCGTCGATAGCGGTTTGGGTCTTCGTTATTAAAGAGCTTACAATGTAGATGAAATTAATTTCAGCGTTGTTGTGTTCTCGTTACGGCGACTGACCACGAAGGGCTTAACCCCGTTATTATTATTTATCATTATCATTAACTTCGCAGTGTATTATTAACCAATCAGTGAGGACGACTTATGTGGCTCATCTACTTACTCAGTAAATGCAATTCTTATAGGCAGACGTAAATACTTTTGTACTATACTTAAGTAGCCGCATTTTAAACTACTTTGTGAACTATCTAGGTGGTATATTTTAAGTTGGCCATTTCATTTTAATCTTTGTATAAATAAAATCGAAAAAATAAACAAAAATCAAAGTCTAGACAGTGTTTTTTGTCTTAACCTTAAGTGTTTTCTTATATGGCGGTCACACTGACTGTGGGAACGAAACAAGTAATTGTCAACAGTAAACAAAAAGGTGAGTCGCAAAAAAACATCAGAAGACGAAGTTAACCCGAGGTGGTTGACCCGCAAACATCGGTGTACATCCGAAATTACTCTTGTTTCTTTTTAAAACAGACTATTTTCCGGCGCTCAGAGTGAAAAACATAAATTTGCGCACATATCTGACCCACGCCTACCGGCAGAGCAATGGACAAGCGGACATATTTCATGGCATTTTTTTAAACGAAACATAATAAAGTGCGCCTTATTACCTTGATATATGGTCTTATTTCAGATGATCGTGAGTAGTTTTGGCTTTTTTTTAATGTGCACTTCGCGATCGTTTTTCGTTGGCTCGCTGTCGTGACATGCCATATTGTTCAGGGCATGATACATGTAGTAAGTAAACAGGTTTGTGTACTGTGAAGCGCAAAACGCATTGCCATTTTGCTTAATGACCGCTTAAGCACGCACCTGAGATGTACCGCCCCGCTGTTCTTGTGGGAAATGTTTAGCTCCATACCTACTCGCTTCGTTTTGTTCATTTGTATTTGTGTCATTATGTTTCGAATGTTGTTGACGCTAATATTATTATTACTGTGCAAAACTAAGTACGTTTTACAATAAAATTTGTTTGATGATAAGATTTATTTTTAGTGCATTTTGCATGCATCGCATTTCTACAAAATTATTGAATTAAATGAATTAAGATTTGACTAGATACCACCACTGCAACAACACTTCATCATGTAGTACGATTTCTCATTTCAAGAACGTCTACGATAAAAAAAAAATGTATTGTTTAAAATGTTTTATAAAACTATGTAAAAAATGAAACTACTTTTCTACTTAACAGTACAAGTCTATTTCGAATTTACCCTAGAATGTACCTAATAATTATACGCACATAGCAACTAGGTGAAGTGTCGGCTTGCTTCGCAATTTCTTGGTAGTTGGCCGAACAAGCCAATAATTGGATACAATTGTAACATTATAGCCAATGTCCAACATTATATCAAACATCTGTCTTGCACGATTTTTGAATACATAAATTAATTGGGGAAGGTTGGTACACTTTTGTTCAGCTGGTGATAATTAGCGTCTTAAACTAAAGTTGGTATTGCGTGATTAAAAGCGACTTTATTTTCGTGTTTTTTATCGGTCATAATATGTACATACGGAACTGTGTACTACATAAAATGTTATGAATAAAATGTAGAGGTAAATTCATATTTTGCTTGTTAGAGAGTATTAAGTTGAGGAAGAGATGAAAGGTCGACTTTAAATATTAAACTCCTTTAATCACTCAGATTATCTTGACTTACACGTCGCCCTATATTCAAAAAGGTCAAACGCTTCCCCGGGAAACACCGATCTTAAGTGTTCGATGGCATATTGTTAGTTATAAATAAATTTCAATTATGTGGTAATTTTAATTATTTTTTCCTCATAGAAAGAACTTGTATTGCCTTCTATAATCACTGAATTTTTCGTTCCATAAGCTTATGAAAAAAATCTCTCTCTAAATATGAACATACAGACAGACAATCAACGCGACATTGCTACAAGGGTTCATCTCTATGTACCTACTCGTAATGTCGACATCAAACAAAGCGATTGTATCAATATTTGTCATTCGTTTAACAATAGACTGATCGCCGTGTGGGTGGTCGATTCGTGTATGTCTATTAATTTAATTATCAATACACTGACTTATAAATCAGTGAGTTCTTGTGAAAGGTAGATCCTCAATGATACATGTATATATGTAGAGTTTGAAGACCTAATTTAAGAAAACAGATGACGAATTTAAGTAACACTATATTTAATAGCTTTGTGGCTAGTTTAGTTTTACTTGCTTTGCGTGTATCAAAAATGATATGAAGAATTGAGCTATCAATGAAAAAGTTTGAAATTCAAGTGGTAATTAATTTCAGAGTTTGGGCAGTGAAGACTAATAAACTCTTCACACGATTTAAGTGAAGATTAACTAATCATTAGGATCTTGTGTATATAAAAAGGTTATAAACAGGTATTTTGTAAGTTATTGATTGATTAAGTCATCCTAAAACACCAAATATGACGTTTAAAAAACAACACCAAATCAATGTACTAAATAAACTAAATTAACCCTACCAATAAAGACATAGCGTCGTCAAAATCTACCAAATAAAAATCCATAGTAAATTAATACATTGTAAACTCAACTCATAAATACCAATATCAATTTCCTCAAGCAATAACGACATCTATAAACCACAAAATAAACACCAAGAAAACAAGGACACTATAATCTGTCCACATTTCCCATTAACCTTAAAGGCATTCTTGATACAATTTAGATTCTATATGAAATTATCCCCTGGTCTGAACGTTTAAACTTAATATAGGTAATGATATAGTGAGGACAAGCGGTCTTATCTTAATCTCGGCTTAAGGCGCCTCGTGGAGTTGTTATGGGTATTAAATAATAATTGGATAAGCCAAGGGTCAAGTATCGATCACAGATTTTGAGAGTCTTAAGTTGTGTGACATGTTTGGGTGGAAATATTTAAAGGAAAATGGAAAGCGAATTTTTGTAATATTGGACTATTTGAGGAAGAAAACCGATTGGAGCTATCGCTATGACTTTCGGTAAGAGAAACCGTAAATACGTAGGTATAAATATATTATTGCAGTGTACGTGGGTAAGTCATTGAACTTATTTTAAACAGTTTTTTTTTGTTTTTGGTAATAGGTACCTTGGGTGGTATAGATTTACAAATCAGACCGGCAGAACGAAGTTCGCCGATTAACTAATGATGATAGTGTAAAAGATGATGCATTCATTTAAAGTAAGTCAAAAATTGGAGGATGATAAAATGGATATATTCTATATCCTTAAAGGATACGGCAAAAGAACAGCACTTTATCTAATACCTAGTGACTCTTTGGCTAAGATAAAAGACTGGTCAAACAGAACGGCAGATAATTTTGCAGAAAATACTAAAAACGTAATAAGGGAAACCAACCTTAGCATAATCATCTTCCCACCAACGAATCACAAACTGAGTTAACCTTCCCAAATGGTTATCACTATATTCATCCATCATGTACTCTGCAAAACATAAGTCCAGCACTACCACTCAAAATCGTCTAAAATATTATCCTTATTTTTTCCGTCACTTTCGCGGCACTTGTCACAGCTCGTCGTGTGGTTAATCTTATGTCCGACACTATACTAATCCTGCTTATCCAGTGACACAACTAAGACACCTATACCACATACGGGGTGGGGGTTAACCTAACCCTAACTTGACTACCTGTGTAAAAAACAATAGGATTATATTAAGATAAGACCGGGTGAAGTCGCTCATTAGTTCTTAGTAGTTCTTTGGAAGGAAACAATTGAAGTGTTTATTGTTTTGTTTCTTTCAAATCTGGAATTCTATGTGCTGATTGTACAATTGGTGGTTGGTGATCGGTGTTGGATTTGAAGTGAATAAGATTATGGTATTGTAATGTCACACCTGTAACGATTGTAAATTAGATATTTGGGTGAAGTTTTTGCTATCAGATCTTTTAAAAGTTATTTGGCACTGAGACACTACGGCCTAGAAGTTTCTACCCCAAACGGCTCAAAGATTTAAACCCACTTAATTATATTTGTTTTGTTTGAGGTTCTCAGCAGCAGCGCTAGAATAGCTCGACGAGCCGATATTAAAGTAGTTTCATTTCAATAATATATTTCGGTTAAAAAACTGAGGCTGACTTGCTCCAATAAATAAAAATAACTTATATAATTCTGTAAAGAACATTGTTGTTTTTCAACAGGGTCTTAATTAAAGATTAATTAAGAGATGAGAACAGCATATTTCGCACTCAAATGAGAAGATTATAACTTGTGCAATACTTAATCCATATTAAGCGAACACTAGACAATTTCTTTAATACCGGATTACTAAAGACTAAAATAGGAATTATTTCAGTATGCACCAATATAAACATAGGTATCATCATAAGAAAAAATCGTAATTTTTGCACTGATTACCCACATTCTAGGTTCTAGTAGTTTTCTTTTACATTCTTAAATTTCCATTTTTAAGAGTTGCAATAACTGTAAATACTGCCATGGCGGCCTTGCAGTAATAAAGTATGAATGCAGGCATTTATGTACAAATGTCACGTTATCAAAGTATCAGTTAATAAGTACTATATTATAAGATTTTGCTGGCAAAGGCTAGTTTGCAAACCGTTTAAAAAAAATGAAGAACCTAGAAAGTTGGAGTCTACAGCCGGCATTGAGCAAGTGCGTCTTTATATAAAGACCCAGATGGATTTTGAGAGGCATGTATTATTAACCAAGTTAAGCCAGACGGAAAATATCAAACATTCCTCACTAAACCCCAGCAATATATTCCAATGTGTAAAAACATTCTAGAAAAAAGTCCGTATGTCACCCGAGTTCATTATCACTACAAATTCTCAGAATCTTTAACACATTAGCACAAAACCTATAAAGAAACAATAGAACACGTGAAAGGCGTAAAACACAAAGACATGCCAAAATACAAATTGCTAAAAATATGCACATTATTCCAAATTCGGAACATAATGAGTAAAGAATAGGTTTTCCCTGAAACAGGTGCGGTACGTTTGAACTTTAGAACAAGACCGTGTGTGAGAGGATTAAAAAAAAAACGCGGGACAAAAACAAAGGACGGCCATCTTTCTTTTACTGATAAGGGGTGTTGCATTGTTCGAGTATGGGGAAAGCCTTTTGTAAGTTTTTGGAAGTCGCTCGGTGTTTGACGGCAGTCGTAGGTATTCACTATTCTTGTCATAGCTGCCTTTTACTTACTTCGTGTTTAGGTAGTTCGGTGTACGTGTTGAGTCCAGTCAAATAGGTGCGCGTGATATTTTTTGTTTTGTTTAAAAGTTATAGGCTTTTTTTCTATTGTGTTGAAAGTTTCAAAATGTGGTTGATGGCGGAAAGTTGTATATGGTTACCATGGGCAGCTCTGTACGAGAAAAAGGGAAGTATTATTATTAATCGTATACTGTCTTGAATTATGATTATATTATATTTTAACCTAGCCAAGTGGTTGAATGCCTGGATTTGTAGGCATATGTTGTTGTAGTTGTAGGCTATGTAGCAAGAAGCTATATATTTATTTTGTTATTTTTATAATATTCATTATTTCTCTAGTAATTCTACTAGTAATAGAAATTCATAAAAAAAGGGCTAGAAAAACAGTTTAGAACAACAAATTGTTGAAAACATAAAGTATTGGTAAATAATAGTGACGAGAACAGATGATGAGTCTATATTTCAATAATAAATAAACAATAATTGGTTTCCACATTGACGTACAAATGTAATGCGTATGAAACTAGGAAGACCTAAGGCTATTTATAAAAGGCTATAAAATGGATTGTGTTATGTAGCAATCCTTAAAGCTTGTGATTTATTACCGCCTCATACGTCTAGCCGTGCAAATAAACGTTTGTTGACATGCTTAGATAATTGATAATACGAGTCATTCTAGCATGTTGAAAAATGTACTATTTTAAAATAATAGTTAGTAGTACCCGTTAGTATACCAAATGGTTACCACACCAAATTTAAAACTCAAAATTCGCGCCGTGTCGCGTGAAAAAAATTGTGATATAATGAGTGTAGAGCATTATAATATATTTAAGTAGGTACCAATTTTCATTGTAAAATGGAAAATTTCGGAAATGTTCCTCTTTTTAATCACAACGTCAGCTTTTGCGCGCTTTTGTTGCTTTGTATACGATGTGTACTAAGTGCGTTCAAAATGCGTAAAATCTTATTCCAAGTCATAATTCAAGAGCCGCGATCACTTCTAACTCACAAAATGATTGCGAACATTCAAAGTTTCAAACCTATTATATCTGTACGTAAACTGAAAGGTCCGATGCAAAGGTACAGTCGTTGCCATAACTCAAACGGGCGAGTCCCGACGAAAGCTGGTTTCTATCACTCCTCTCATCAGTTACCGTGGCAAGTGTACGCATCAGATCCCACTCCGCCCGCGGCCTACAACACCAATAATATTATTTTGCACCTAATAATTTTGAAATGCAATTATAATTTCGCGCCGCGATTATAATTCTATAATGTTTCTTGGCATTTATATGTCTTGGCGTGGGCGTAGCTGTGTCATTGCTGATTGATTGTTCGATTGATTGATTGGCTTGGTTTTGACGGTGACTTTTTTACTGAAGTGTACCTACTTAATTAGTTTTAAAGTTGAGTAGGCAAGATGGATGACTTTAAATGTTTCTATGATTATGTATGCTGGGCTTTCAATGGTAAAAAATGCTTCCTAGCATATAGAGTGATTGTGCTGACGGTGATGTAGAAAAAGTAAAAAAATATATATATGGTACTGCATGCATTTCCAATACACGTTTAAGTCTTATATTTTGTAAATTTAACTTCAATAAAATTCAGTATTACTTTGGGCTGTAATTTTCTACGACTATAAATAGTCGAATATTGCAAAGTTCATCCAACGTCAATTTAGGCGTCTTATTGTGTTCGGATACAAAAATCTTGCCTGATTGTATAAACTAGTAGCAACTAGTAGATATTAATTAATCAATCAATTCCGCCTATCGCCGTCCACTACTATTCATAGGGCTACCTCTAGTTAAGCTGTGACACCCGTTTCATAGCCTTTCATAGCGGCCTCTTTTAGGTAAAAGAAAAACAACAATTGTTAAACCGTTGTCATTAATGCAAACCATTCATATATCCCATCTGAAAAGAGATTCGATTTCTAATTGACCTTAAGATCTAATTACTTTGTTAATATAATTTTATAACAGACGCAGTTTAGATTGTGTAATATATTTGTTTACGCCTATTGCACATATCATTTTATTATCGTAGTTAACTTTTGTCTATCTAATTGGAATCAAAGATATGAGGAATTATAATTTGTTACGGTGCTCCTATTTTCATTATCGGTACGTTGAAGTTCATTTTCTAATACACATTTAGATACGGTTTGACTTTTTAAATGCATATCTTATGTGGAGGAGATGGCGGGTTAATTTAAATTAGTTTTTGTCTTAACTGGTCACTCTTGGCTCATGAGATATGCAAGACATTTCAGGCTTATAGTAACAATAATAATAGGTGATAATATGGCTTGGATGTATATTGAAAGCTTTTCCGTACCTTAGGACAGTCCGAACTTATGACTATTGACGGCCTGATCAACAAACAAGGCAACTTGGGTGAAACGTCTATCATTTGACCGATTGTAGAGATTTGATTGGTTACCTAATCAGTGATTGATTGATCAATCGATGGATTCTTTGATGTTATGTCGCTAACATGGAATCATTCTTAGCTAGTCACAAGAGTCCTATGTCCATTACTTGACCGTTATAGTCAGTTGATTGATTAACAAATTTTTGATTGATTCTTTGATGTTTGAGACCATGTAACGTCACAAACGTAGACCAACATCCCAAATCATAGAATTGCGAAATCACAATTCGATACCAAACAAGTTTGTTACACCAAAACGTTATTTAATTACCAGTTGTAAATCATATCGTAATTTATGTTCGTCATGTAGATACGATCTCTGGAACTGATGGGTGTTACCTTTGTACTTCATTACATTGGTACTGCTCACCCACTACGTTAATTTATGTCCTAACGGTTTAATTATAGTGTACTAAGCTGTAATGTTGACCTATTGTTCATGTTTGCCTAACGTGGCTGAAATGTCGAATGATAAATGGTTTTGGTTGTTTCAACCTTTTGCCTTATTAGGGAGAGAAAAAGCTGTTGGAATTGATACTGAAAAGCTATGGAGAAACCCACAGTTAAATGTTTAATGTTTTTAAAAGCATTTCGCGTTTTCTAGAGCATAATATGCGTAGCGTCCTAGACCGATGTTTCTTTTTTAAGTTTTTATAAAAATAACAAACTTTCTCATTAGGGAATTTAATGTTTGTTTCGCGCATTCAAGTCACATGCACAAAGACATCGAAACTCAGGACAAACATTCGTATTACTCTAAAACTTGGATCTGCGCGGGGATCGAACCCACAAAACGTCGCGCTTAGTACGTTTAGATCAAACTTCTTAGATAGGAAAAGTTACATAATAAATGCAGATATCATCATATACTTTTTTAAATATTTCAACCACCCACGTTCCAAAAAATAAGTCAACCGCACCACTTAAAACATTGCCATGTAATTACAAAATTGATGACGCCACGCAATTAAGTCATTAAAAAGCATTTTGTATTGTTACCTGATAAATTAAAAATAATTGGTCAAAGGTGTGAATTTTCCGATCAATTTTATGAATGAAGGCTTTCGAGAATGGCGATTGTTGAAATTCTATAGTTATTTGTAATTGTGAGTTATTAATGGAGTCACGTTTTAGGCGGAATTTCGCCAGCTGTGGAAATGTTTACGTGGGATGGTGCATAAAGATTCTTGCTGAGATTGTTGTTTTTAAAAGATTGGATTTGTATATGAAACTTTCTAGAAAACTTACTTCAGAGCGCTAAGAATTCTTACTAAAATTTACGTGGCAATGCTGCCAGCCTTTTGGGCACGTTGCCCGCTTTTGACATCGATAAATTTTTTGACATCTTATTGGATAAAATTCCTAGATGTTTGCGTTATTTTATTTCATAAATCAATTGCATCAAGCATACTATATTATTATTCTCACACGCTGAACCAAAAGCGCTCTTAATAAAAACAAAAATGCAAACTCAGTAGTCCTTACAATACACAATTAGTTATAATTATGAATCACAGTACCATTTAAAAGTGGTATAAAAAACCAATAAAATTGTTTTGACAAGAGTAGTTTACAATCGAGATCTAAATCGATCATCGTACCGATTAATTCGATGCGTAGGCGCCTCTCTATTGTTAGAAGTAAGTTCGTTAGGGTTCGAGTAGTCATTTGTTATGGTACAATATGGCGGGTCTCGTGGCAAATTTGGTGGGAACCATGAATTGATGATCAACAGTAAAATAGAGGTGTCTATTGACGTCATTGAAATCTCTATGTTTTTGAGAAGCGTCGGTAAAAAAATATAAAAAGTGACAATTTAATTGCCTGAAAGAGATAAAACTATCAGACCAAGTGAACAAAAACAATCAATCGGTAATAGCTAAAAATCTTTTCTTATCAATAAATAATATGAATATAAAATAAGTTTCTTTACCAAACCCAATAAAATATTAATGTTCACTTAATAACAATGACATAAGATAGTAAAATGTGAGCAACAACAAATCTAGTTAGAAATTTTGGAGTTTACACCTAGAAATTTACTTCACAATAAAAAAACCGACCGAACTGAGAATCTTCACCATTTGAAATAGGTTGAAAATCTAAAGAAACTATGCTTTCATATAATTGTTTTTTTTTCCCGCTGAAGCAACTTCGACACAAACTTGTTAGAAAATATGTAATCTAGAAAAAGTAGCTTAGGGCGATTACAGACATCGGAGCAGAAGGTATCACAGGTTACACAGATAACACGAAAATAAGCCCACATTACAAATGATATTACGATAAGACAGAATAGGGTATGCACAAATACAATTTATAACGCCATAGAAAGATTGGCGAAGATTTAACCAATTAAGGTGCGAAACATCAATAAATCAATTCGTAACGTGATTTCATAATTAACAAAAAACTGTTTCTATAAGCCAATTAAAATTCATAATGAATAGTGCTCAATAAAGGGCGTTGTTTGTAATTAGTAACGGACAGTTTCTAAGCGAACTAATTATTGTGTTTCGTCTTGATTTGCGGTCTTGTTATTGTTAATTATTATAAAAAGGTTTTGTCAGATCGCAATTATGTAGTGCATTCAAACAATGAACACGGCTCTAGCTTTACTATATAAGTGAGGCTGTATTCAGATCGGTCGTGTCTTTGTGAAATTACAAGGTATTTTTGTCAACATCTACGCATAAAAAATTTGTCTAGAAATATTATGTATAACAAAAACTATAAAATTATTAACTGACAGTCAGTTTCAATAATTTTTGAGAGTAGTAATAAATGCCATGAGGGTATATATATAACATACCTACTCTCTCTCATATTTACACTTATACTTGGGGTTTGATTAATCAATTAACTCATATTAAACTAATATTTCACTCATAATTAACTCAGCCTATTGTGGTCCACTATGAACCACCATAGGCTGAGTTAATAGATATGGCACTTTGTGGCCTATTCTATTCTATTCCACTGTCTGGACATAGACCTCCCCTAAGTTGCACCAAAACACCCGATCCTTCAAATTCCTCATCAGTCTACGATAAAAACATTTTGTTCACAAGAGTCTAAATAAATAATTCGATTTTAACTCACTTCAAAACGAGTCAACTAATTATAATTTAAACCTCTATAATATAAAGCTAGAAGTCTATTGAAAATGTATTTAAAAACTTTTTTATTATTACACGCATACACAAAGTCACGGTATACAGTAAGTATTTAGGTTTGAGTTGTGACCTTGGACGGGCGGTCTTGAACCTTATCGATTTTCTTGGCCGACTTGAAATCTGACACCCTTGAAGCCCATTGATTGCAGAACGCTTTGTAATTAGTTTGTTAGATGATTATTTGTTTTAGGATAATCCAAGAAAAGTGCGACTGGTGTCTATTTGTGAAGCTATAGCAGGCTTAGTATAAGAACCTAGTAAGCTTTTGATAAGAAAAAGAGGCAGTTTCCAATTTGAAAATCTTATTGGAATTTCTTCGTTTAGTTCTTTAATTTATATTTCTGATAGCTATTGAATATTATTTTGGTTATACAATGTCATGTAGATTCACTTTTATAAATAGTGTGAAGTCTTGAAGCCATATCTGCAATAATGTAGTGGTGGTCGGTAGACCCTCTGTGAAGATTCAAATGTACGACTACTGGCTTAATACTTTTGCCTTTAGTTAAGATCGACAAACTGTTTATTCTTTTGTCTAATCTATACTAATATATAAAACTACTGGTTCAAATTGAAAAAATCTTTTGTGTTGAATAGACCATTCATTGAGGAAGGTTTAAGGCTATAAATCATCACGCTGTGACAAATAGGAGCGAAGATACAATGGAAAATGTGGAAAAAGCAGGGTAGATATCAATCATAACTTATATCGTCTAACCACGCGGACGTAGTCGCGGGCAACAGCTAGTAGAAGATATTTTTATAACCCGTAAGACAAAAAAACAGCCGGATTCTATTTCAGACTTTCTATTCAAATTTTAAAAGTAGTCGAGATACTATTTTGAAGTAGGTACACATCTCTGCCTATCTCACAACGGATTCACCGCAAAGATAATGCTAAAGATACGTTATCTTACTTTATAGTTATCGTTGATTTTATCCCGATAAGTTTAACAAGGGCGTTTGTTAGTGTTGCCTGTGCATAATAGATGGCGCTGTAAGGCGCGGTAAGTGCGAATTGGATATTAAACTTCTGGTAATAATAATTGTAAGTAATTTAAGAAAATGATTGTTTATTACTAATTGCGATATATTTTTAGTTATAAGTGCTAGTGTAATCTTGATAATCGGTGTGAAAAATTACGGCAGTTTCTGATTTTCTGCTTATTTGTAAACGAACATAAAGATTCGATATTAATCTAATTCGTATGAAATAGATATATTTTTAAAATGTGCATAGGAACTCAGATACGCAGAAACGAAGAAAAAAATCAAGCATTCTGTTTTAGTTTCAAACAAACTCACTTAAAAAGGCATAAAACAAAAAACAATCCACGCACGAAATTACTTTTTGGTCTAGTAAGTCATCGCTAAGTACTTCTTACATACCTATGTGCTACGTCCAACAAAGAATTCTTCACATACACGCTACGCTTTCTAAACCTCTTGTGTTATTTCCCTTTAGACAATCTTATTCTGTTTGTGTGACGGTTACATGATGATACATATGAAGACTAGATACAATGACATTTTTCTTGCTAGAGATAATTGAATTTCTAAAATGTGGAATGCAATGGAATTGACAAGTGAAAATCATGTCCCTTACCCAGAAATAAACCCTAAAGAATCTCATTTCCAAATATATTTATCTATAATATGTATGTATTTAGAAATTATAAGTAAGTTTATCAGTTGTCTGGTTACCATAGCACAAGCTCTGCTTAGCTTGGGATCAGATAACCGTGTGTGAGTTGTTGATATATTATATAGGCTATATTATATTATATGTCCATATACTTCAAGGATTTAAAGCTTAAGCGTAGCTATATTCAGGTTGTATATGTAATGTATAAATGTAAGCCATCTAGAGGCCAATGAGCTTGCTATTATAAGCGCAACAGTATTTAGAATTTAATTTAACATTAATTTTCGCATTGTAAACTGACATTCGAATTTCAACGTGTTTATGTCAACGCTTTATTTTAAACATCTGTCAATATGCAGACAGTTTGACATCTGACAGTTGAAATTGATGGTGTTGCCAATTTTGGTTTATGTTTTTTTTGACAAATTTTATTGTATTATTTTACTCAAAAGCTCACAGAAACTTAATCATAATACAGAAATAAACTATTATCACTTATGTATATGTACATAATTATATTAATATCGTTGATGACATATTTTTCAAAAATTGTCACGAGCATATTTCCTACATTCCTAAACTCATTAAAAATACAAATAAAATTCACCTTTTACAGTAAACAAATGAAATAAAAATAAAATTTTGTCTATCCGACTTCTTCTTTTGCATCAAATACTTCTTTGTTGAACTTTTTGAACCATCCCTGAATACTTATAGCTAAACATTCTCCTAACAAACTAATCCATGGGTTGGTCTCAGGGAAACTCAATCAAGGTAATGGGTCGGCGCGCAAACTATGCATTTGCTGATCACTCGCGATTTATTTCAATAATCCACCTTGCGGTAATGGTTCACAACCGCCGCCATATTATATTATACTAAGCTGCCCCGCGGCTGCATCCGCCTTGGACAACGGATTGTAATATAAAAATCAATTTATGTAAACTTTGTATCGTCTGGAATCTTTTGGATGATTACTGCTGTTTCAGTTGTTGTTGAAAATTCAGCTTTTGTGAAGATTTTAGTTGAAATCTTATGAGTATTTTAATTTCCTAAATAGTAATTTCGCTAGGTTAAGTCTTCGTATTAACTTTTGAACAGAATTGGGTAGGAAGGTAGGTACATACTTTGCTCTTGTAAAAAACAGTGAAGCACAAAGTTTTACTAGCTTTTTTAATTACATAGGTACTTATATAGTTAATTCGCAAGAATCCTAATCCATACAGGTTATTTATTGTAACAACTGAACAGGCGATAATTTAAATTAAATGTATGGCGTCGAAGTAATACCTGAACATTTTTTTTGTAGAAATTTATCAATCCAGAGCTGTTTCGATTTTATTATTGTAACTTTAATCTAGTTGGCGATAGACATCTTATTCAACGTAATGTTTTATACGATCCATTCTTCAGGTATTCACAATTTCATAATACTTAGCGTCTGATCGGACAGCTTCGGCTCAGCTCGGCAAGTCTCGGGTGCCCGCGGCGCTCGGCGGCACTACGAACTAATGGCATCACGCTCGCGGCGCGGGCGCATCCCGCCAGATGCAACCTGATGTTTCTACTTTCTTGTAATTTGTTTGAATTATATTAGAATATTTATTGTTGATGTTTTGATAATAGTTTTTGATTTTATGTGGTGTGATGCTGATTTGTACTCGTATATCATTTGGAATTCAGGTGTAAATGGCATGGCATGGTCAGGGTTCTGCCATTTTTGAAGTACATAAGTTTTCATCTAAAGCCCTGCATATCAAAGCCCGCTTGAAGTTTTACTGATTGGAAACATATTCGGTAAAATTTACCAGGGTGCACCTAGGTATATTAAATTTTACAACCTTTTTGAAAAAAATAGTAAAATCAAGTTGACGTGAAATAACCTAATTCGATTACATTGGCAATCAATGGTAATGACTGGGAATAAGGACCGCTTCAGACTGATACTGTGCAGCTCCTTCGAAAACTTCTGTTAGTCGATAAAAATGCAATAGTTTTACGTTCAGTGGCGCTACGAAGCGCGAAGTAAATGGCGTCACGCTAGCGGCGCAAGCGCATCCTTATCCTGACAGATGTTCGTTGCGTATATAATGTCTAGAGAAAGGTCTCTTCTATATAAAAAAACAACATATTACTATGTGATATTTTTTCATTTTTTATTGAAAGGTTTCTAGCTATTGTAACATTTTCTATTGTAAATATCAATATCAAGGCATAACTTTAAAAGTATCGTTCCTCTCGTACAAGAAAATAAAACTAAACCGTCTTTACATATGTCTTAGTTTATTAAACTTATGTTCAGTAATGCTTAGAGTTAATTCACTTCTGCAAATAACACTGGAATGACCCACTTTAATATAATTTTTTTACATTTTATTCCACGGACCGTTAAATTATTCATATTTTTTGGTTATGTAATCTTATAACCTTAAGCTAATCCTGGTTTCCTAGCCAGCATATTCTTATATGTAAGCCTATTTTGTAGCTGCTTTATTCGGTTAGTCTGAGCACAGGCTTTTACTGCTCTACCAGGTTTTGCCTGTGATATTTTCATCGTATTGTCTGCTAACCAAAGATCTAAAATGGAAAGCCTTTCCATCAATAGGCATTGTGCTCTATATAACTTTCGATTACATAAAAACGGTCTAATATGAGTCGGAGTCTACACTAAGGGTTCCATAGTAACGGCTAAAGGTAAATTTGTAGTTGTAATAACTGGCAGCATTTAAAATCATGATTCATGAAAAATAGCCTGTTGACATATCTATAGACAGACGCAGACATCGATTCCTTGATATTAGCATTCCGTATTTTGCCCCCCGGGTACGGAACCCAAAAAAGATGTTCTCCACATATCATCGGTCTGTTATACTGGGCTCTACAATCTGTCGTCACGCTCCTCGCCCGCGCACCTCAAACGGTAAACTGTTACCTTCACGGACGTACTGTCATTACCTCTAATTATAACCGTGCACATTACAGAGAAAAAAAATTATATTAAGTTTGTCTAGGTACCTACTACTTACTTTTGACAACGTATAAATATTTACAAAATGTATCAAATATTCGACTCTCTCTGACAGACAATTCAAACGAGAAGATCAACAATTTCATTCAAACAGAGTTTCAGCTAACTCAACTCTCTCTGTTACAACCTGTTTAGTTTCTTTTTAAAGTAATTTTAAGCTGGCTTCCACTTCTACCGGATTTTCTAAATAAACTAAAAGACTATTTTCCATGCCTATTTGACATGCACGGTCTGAAACTCAGTTCACCATTACGACTCTACATCTCCCTACACTTTACTAACAATGCAATAATTAGGTTATCGCACCAAATGTTAACGAAGAATACCTAATTAGTTTTTTTACCACAAGAATCAACTGTTAAGGTTCCAAGGAAAAAACATCTAAACAACAATTTTAATCATCTGGCCATAAACCGCCTCTTTGGTAAATTACAAAAAACATTCATTAGCAATCGTACGGTAGATTCAGGCCTATGAAACGTTTTGATTTTAATTGAATCCTTATATGAAGACAAACAACTCACAAGTATTTCAACAGTGTTTAGCAGCATTTGTTATAGTAATTTTTCCATATGTTTGATCCGATTTGTTTTACTTGTATCCGAACTCTTGCTTAAGAAACGATTAGGAACGTTTTTTTTTCCTTGTTTTACTTTATACTGACTGGTTTGGACTGCTCTAATGCAAACTCTATCAAACAATAGCATATTTATATCATTTTTACAGCCTAAAAGAAGTCTCTTGTTTAAAAGAGTATCAGACCTTATAATGCGTGCAATAGAGCTTTCAGTTCTCCTCAAATTATAAAAGTTGTTTCACAACTCTCTATTCGACCCAATACATTGCTTATTTTATGCTAATTTGAAATTAAAAAAACAAATTTATACCATAGCGCCTTAATTAAATGTTTTTCTTAATCTTTTTCGCTTTTATTATGCCTCGTCGGTCCTTTTGTTGAATCGTGTAGTTTGACTGTCATGTTTGAAACTTGGGAGCGATGACTTGGCGCTATAGAAATGACATTGAATTTTTCACAAAGAAAGCATTGCATTTGTTGCAACTTGGCGCCAGTGGAGTGCAAAAAAACTACGGTGAGTGTTAAAGAAATTTATTATCTACGTCATTTATAGTTTGTTTTGTTGATTCGAGGAAAAGTGTTGCATTTGATAACGCTGTGATCTTTAAAATGTAGAGTCCTTCAGGGGTTACGTCTGGGTACCTTTGCGCATCTGATCTGATTTTGTCATACCAGTGTTTTTGTGTAATAATAAAAATAATGTTTAATAGTTGTATGTGAAGGTTTTTCTGTGCTATGTAATTCAGGAGGCATACAAAAGCTCACAATAAAGCGAGAGTTTTTCATTTTTGCTCATAAAATAATGGCTATTTGTTATATATTTCTTCAGTATCTCCCCATTTATTAAAAATTATGAACTTATTATAAATTAATATTTTGATGTCTTGATCAATTGAGCTTATCCGCCATTTTGCTTAATTCCTAAAAAAATCCTATAAGATTTGCAAATACTGAAGATACTAGCGTTACTTACTCGCGTCTCAGACTATTTTTAAAAATTCAAAAACCAGAACTAAATAACAAACTGGCCGTTGTAAATAATTACAATCTATTACCAAATAATTACGTTATTTTTATTTGACACTAAAACTTAAGAGCCCGAAATTAATTACACCTTGTACCTTCGCAATACTTAATGAATACATTTGTATCTATAATTTAATTATCTATTGCCCACTTTGGCCGCCCACGCTTGGGCTTTCGGTTATAAATAATAGCAGCTGATTGATGTTTCATAATCTTTTAACGTTGATAAAATTTATTGATTGTCCGTTGGCGGTGTTTTGTTTATTTAAAAAAGCCTTAACCTAAGCAAAAAAATTAAATATAGATTATCCTTATCTTCAAAGCATAAATGAAAGCTTTCGTTATTCAAAAGAAGAATCTTGCAAACTGTGTATCACGAAAGCTTTTTTAAAAATCAAACACTTTTTTCAACACATCATTAGTGTAGTAATATTTTAGGATAGTAGTAAAACGCCGAACTAACCTGAATCATGAATGCTTCTGGTGACTGTCTTCCACACAAACAAACATCAAACGGCACTGAGCGTCACTTCACAGTACATTTCACATCTAATCCTTCACGCTATACACGTAGTACGTACGTACAAGACACAAATATATTCGTGATTATATCGTGTGGAACATATACAAAGAGCGACGCTGACACGACCGCCTAACAGTCTGTGAGACCGGACACTGGGCTTCAGGCGCCGTAGAGCGGGATGAAAGATATGCGGGGGGACACATGCATGCTGAAGGATGCCAAAGGAGCCGGGCAGATGCGACAGGACTCCGGAGAAAAGAGACGACTACACTGCGTGACATTTGAAAACTGTGTCTTTACACCACCTTTAGCTATGACAAGGGAAAATGGTGTCTAACGCGCTAAGGATAAAGTTGAAAATCAATACGATATGCTGGCGTATAGGATCTTTCAATGATGGTGAGTAAATGTCCTCTAATGTGTCGCGCAATCCGGAGCGCTAGCTTTAAAACTAAGTTGTGTAGAGACGAGTATTGCGCGCGCGTGCTCTGTCGCTTCGGTCGTCTAGCGGGCGAAGTGTGTGTCGCGTTTTGTCGCTTTAGGAGCGGAGTCGCGGGCGTGCGAGCAGGACGGGAGCATGTTGGCCGTGGGGTGGGAGGAAGACGGGGAGGTGTCACCATGAGCGCTTTTTAGGGACCTAAAGCCGGATGAGCACAAACAGAGGCGTACTGCGGATTTGTAACGTGACGTTTTTGCGCATATGTGGGTTTTTCAGTTCTAATCTGCGCGCCGGTTATATTAAATAATGACGTCTCGATGATTGTACGTTTAAAAAGAATTGCGTTGTTTACGGAAAATGTATGACGAAAATAAATATGACGTGGCTTCTTAATTGACCCGTCTTTGTTTCTTTAAGATAACTTTGTTTTAATTTCAAGCTTTTAAAAATAATTATGTACCTAGTCAGATAAATTTTATTAAAAGCGGCAAAACGCAGGCAGTTTTTGCACTTAACGTAATAACGATCCTATAAAGCGCCGTAGGCAAAAAAAGCTTAATCTCATTACTCAAATCCTTTACTGAAGGCACTTGTCCGATGACACTGTTACAATCAGAAAAAAAGATGACTTTCCAACAAAAGCTCATCCAATTTGGTCACAAAGTGGTAGCGCCACCACACAATACATGAGAATGGACTCTACAATACGATTGTGACATTTTCGGTTTGTCACATTGTAGCCCACAGGAGTTGAATTATTGTCGGTTGGATACAAACTGAATATCCTTTTGTAAGTTTTTTTTTCGCGTGCAAATGTCACTGGCCACCCACACGAAGTCGGTAGCGTGAAATTGGGTACAGGATTAACTGTCGGCAACTGATTGTGATTATAAGATTATTCTTGAGTACATTGTAAATTGAAACGTGGATTGTAGAGTCTTGTGTTTTGAATAAATATGTATTATTGGACTTATTTTTAGGCATTTTCGTGTAAGTATCTCAAGGTTCAGATAATGTAAAGTTTAATTTAGATAATATATTGCAAGAAATGGTAGTGTGGAGTTCAATCAAGATAAAGAAATTGTAGAAAGTGTGACTTGTAGAGTTAAGTGTTTGCTGATTTGATCGAAAGAGTTTTCTCTCAATCAACTGGACATACAAAATTAAATCATAAGCGTGACTCCTCCTAAAATGTTAATGATTGAAATCGAATTTTTTAAGTAGTTGAAGCAAGTAAGCAAAGAAGGCCTCTTTCAATAAAATGCAAATTCGAATCCCGTTGCACTAATGGTTTATTTAAATGAGTCTTAATTACGAGAGTTTTAGCAAAGGCTTGTTTATCGATGTCATCATACTTGTTTCTACAGACTTGTGTGTGGTAAGACTATTAATACTAAATGATGTACATAATTGTTAATTTGAAAATCAACATATTTTTTTTGTAACCTTGTCTTACACAATGTGTATACTCTCAGTATCAGTAACTTTATAATTGTAATCAAATCAAAATGGGCCGTTGTATTTTTAATTAAGTACCTAAAATTTAATTCAGAAAGTTTACCGACTGTCAGGAATAAATAGTTACAATGGTTTATCGGGGATATTTTTGGAAGTTTAAACCTTAAAGTAAACGTGTTTCTTCGAGTTGCAAAGTGGACTTTTGGTCCTTTCGAGATTTTGCGTGGCGTTGTTACTTGAATTTGCCAACAGGTTGCGCTGTGTGTCGTCTTTCGTGTTTTCTGTTTCAATATGAAGCTTTTGTAGTACTGGAAACTTATGATAATGTGTGATGATAGAGTGTGATTTGTGATAATATGCATCTTTACATATCGTTTCATTTCAAATCCCTACATTTTCGAAAATACTTCGAGAGTTCATATTGTAAATCTTCCATACAAAAAGAGGCCTTTTCTACGTTTGAAAGCTATGTGTGTCTGTCAGAGGCACCGCAGCTCCTTAAAGAGTAAAACAATTTGGATGTTTTATTTAAAAGAAAGTTTTTTTTATAGATAAAATCTGCCAAAATCGGTCCAGCTATTTCAAGATCAAGACCTTTTTTCTCATTTAAAATTTGCTATGTGTATACCATAATTCGGTGATTGGTCGAAAACAGTTTTATACACTGGTATCTTCTTAAAAATATGATTGTCTTCGTGTGAAGAGGCATTAAAATATCCGTAATAACCTCAATGCAAATAAAATGTACGTAAAAATTATACGTTACGTACAAATATGTGATTGTTTCAATAATACAACACTCATTAGTAACGATTGCGTCAAACATACCGGTTTTGTGTACGGTCGGGAAAACAAACATTTGTGTGTTTTGAGAAAGTATATTTAGATTATGTTATAATTTCGTGTGTTTTGAATTGAAAGATTTGCTGTGTATCGTTTTGTGACGTTTTTTTAAAATGTAGAGATTAGGAAGTCATGAGGTATTGAATGAATTGTTGTGGCAACCATGGACGTTAATTAATTTATGATTTGGTACATGAGTTGAAATAATCGATATCTGAAGATTTTTATATTCTTACTTTTAAAAAACTTGATATAAGTCACAGCGTTGTGTTTTTATTTATTTTAACTTCGCTACCTTTTTCGTTAGTTCTTAATTCATGAAAAATTGTATAATACAGATTAAAATGTGTGAGAAGTAAAAAAATGTCTCACAGATTCCTAAACTATAATTTCTATCCAAACCTTTTTATTCAATAAATCAATTTCTCAACACAAATCAAAATCTAAACTCTACAAACCTCTAAATTAAACTGAACATAAAAAAATATCTTTTTTTTCTTTTGGTACCTATCGGTAATGCGGTTTTAATAGCTTGCGTTTGTAGACAAGTGTTTTACGAAACTCTAGGACGTTATTTATTACCACAATTACTATTGTTTCGGGATTATGACTGATGCCCGCTAATGGCTACAGATTATCGCGTGTCATTTGTTCGAATCTGTCTAATGACTGTGTATTTACATAGGGTTTTGAGGATTTTTGGAGTGTATTAAATGTTTTGCGCTATGTGTTTAGGAGGTTAGCGAAATGTGATGGTTATTTGCTGAAATATGATGCAAACATGATTTAAATTTTGGTGTAGGTTAATAGTTAAGGTAACAGAAAATGTTGGGTCTTTTGTAAATGCTCTAAATATTAAAAATATTTCACTATTATGTGTTGTCACGAACTCATTGCAATTTTCTAGACGTTTGAACGTTTGAATGCTATGTAAAGTAAGAATAAAATAATACGTAAATTATGACAATTAAATACTTACCAAGACTTAAACATATAATTATGTATTTATCAAAACAACAATAGAAACAAAAACAATTTTAATATTCCACAAAAACAACATTAAAAATAACACCGACATCTTTATCGCGTCATCTGGTTTCAAAGCGAGCAAATTAGCCCTACGAATTCAGATCGCCCGATATACGGACAGGCACGCAATAAAATGCATAACAATTCTTTTCTATCCGACCGAAGTTGAAAAAAAACCTCGTCACCTGTCGTGTCATTTGGTCCCAATGATGGAGCCGCCAAAGAAAACACGAAATTAGAAAAAAAAAACATCGGAATCGCCCAAAAGTGACCGAACTTGTCTTATGACAGTTTGACTTCAGTATACCAGAACCAAAACATAATTTTCATTTTCTAAAAGGCTTATTTTCAAGGTGTTAAGGGTGTTTATCGCTTGTGATGTTGTCGTTATTTTTTAAGGGACGTTTTTTTTTCTTAATCGTTTTGACTGACGAAAATTTACGATGTGAATTGTTTAGTGCAGGCATAATAAAGTTTCGGTCCGACTTCATTAGTTGTGTTTTTGTTGCGTTTGCGAACTTGTGTCGGTAATAATAGGCTTTGGTTGGCGTTTGTCCCCCAAGACATTGATGGTACCTTCTGTATTTGAGAAATTGAAAGTTTTGAGGGTTTTTTGCAAGGATGATAAGTGAGAGAATAATGATGGTAGATGCAAAAATGCGGAATCTAAAATGATGCAAATTACAGTGCGGTAATACGACAAAAGATATGAGCCCGCTTGTGATATATGATTTATGGAATAATTTAGTAATAAGAGATAAAATCTTCACACATTCTTATACCAAACAAAATTTTATCTCTAGCAGCCAAATCCAGCGATTAATAAATAGATGAAAAAGTCACCACGGCCGTAAATCTAATCAACCAAACCTCAATACTTTCTAATATTTAATCTTATGCACTCTAGTTAACAAAATACATTTCATTTGCAATACATAAATAGTAGTCTAATAACACATCTCATAGCTCCAATCTTGAATCCAACCGATATTGCCCCACAGTATCACGTATCAACAATCGTCCATCACGTTTTATTTTATCACAGCGCCAGTTAAAAGCTTTTAACTTAATTAACCGTTGTTAACGGAAACGGTGTTTAATTGACGTCGTTTTGCCCTCAATTCAATTGTTCGACGTTATCGCGAAGGCCAATTGTTGCTATTTGAGCTATCGCAATTGCTGCCGAGACGAATTTCCTAACTTCCTCCTGTCATATACGGCGCCAATTAAAGCTGAAATGTTTTGATTGATACCGCCTTTTGATATAGGTCGGCATAAAATATTATAGTAAAGTCAAACTCGTGATTTAAGTGACAAATTAGAAGGTTGTATATTTAATGGTCTCTGTCTAAATTTTAGCATTCAAAAATCTAGTACTGGCTGACGGTCTGTTTAAAGAGTCTTAAACTCATCAGTTTGAAATAATATATTGCTAAAATTGGAATTATCCTGGATGCTGAGGAATACAAAAAAATCTCTTAATCGTCGGGAAAAACTGATTGCATTTTATATCACGAGCAACTCGCGGCTTCCAGTAACCCTAGCAATTCCAGGAATGAGCCTCCGACAATCACACACAATTGAGTTTCAAATAAGGAAAGTGTTATCTATTTTATTGTGGCTACCTTAAGTTCGTGACTTCATTTCTGCCGACGTAGGGACCGCGGTCACAACTAAACATACCCATCCTTTATACACTTCAACATAATCCAATTTTGATTCATAAGACCAAATAAAAAGGACCAAAATTAATTCTCCGTTATCGAAATAAAATATACATCAAAAAGGCCATTCAATTAACGATAACACATAAATAAATACGAAACAAAACGCTCAAGTTCACGGGAAATATTGTCACAGCACGCGTTCTGAATGGATTATTAAAAGGCCCTTTATCACGGTGCCCTTAGCCGTGTATTAATGTCGTCACGTTAGCGTAAATTATCGGGACATCCAATTGGACGGTGTCGTGACAAAAGGGCATAAATATAGGGAAGTCGGCTTTATGGGCTGTGTAAGGACACGCAGGGCCTAGATGAGAGCCTTGCGGGACCCCACCAATGTTCTCGTTTATTTACGGTGACGGATCCATTTACGGTATGACGGTATGATTTTTTATTAGATTTAATCGAAGCCAGGTTTTATTAGAAGGCGTACAACAAACAATGCCATTGCTACTGCTAAGATTGCAAGTCTGATATCTGCATTAATTCTCCAAAAGATTTTTGAAATTCAAACTTTTTTGGGTAATCTATTTATGAATAAATTACTTAATTAATAATCCAAGCCCGTGCAACTTATTTTTACCATATCCCTGAAGTCAAACCGAAACAACATTTCACGTACCGGTTCACAGAACAAATTAAAAGTTCAATTAAATACAATTTAAGTTTCATTACTCATCGGCGATCGTTATAACATGTCGTGGTCCTGTCACCAGGACATAAGGACCAGCGGGTGGTGGCGGCACAGTGCTCCACTGTAGCCTTGTGCCTCTCCGGGGATACTATTAGATATTATTTATAGAGTATTTGCTTTGCGTGATGACAAATTTTGTACAGGATTCGTTTTGGAAAGGTGTCTAGGAATGTGTAGTTTGGGATTCACGCCTTGAAACAATTGAACGTGTCTGTGAATGTGTAATTTTATGTTCGAAGAACTGTTGCGTTATTTTCATTTTAATATATCGTTAGATTAATTGTATACTTAAATGTTAATATAATAAAGTTATTTTAAATCACGGACATTATTATTTGAATTGTAAAGTTCCGTAAAATAATTACGGGAATCACTGAATTATTATTTAGTTTGGTTACGTTATACATTTGTTTCATGAACGAGCTTGGATTAAATTAATCCTTTTGCATACAAACAATATTTATAACTTGCTTTGAATTTGTTTCCATTGCGTGCCACTTCCTTATAAGAACGCTCATACCTAACTGTCTCACTCATCATTTAGGATTCATTAGCCTTGCTCCCCAACTTTTGAAGCTGATAAATTCTTGATGCATCCTCCATCATGAGAGTCACTATCCATATAATGCGTGCGGCAATATCATACAGTCCAGTGTCGACACATACTGTGTTGGTTTAGTATACGCACCGCCGACGATCGCCCTGCGGGACGCCTTCCCTTTTTTATCCTCTCTTTTTTTATACATGCCTCAAAGGACCGCGACTTTTGTTCTCCTGTTTTGCTCGTTAATGATTTTTTACGAATTATTAATTGTACCATGATAATATACGATTGAAAAATGTTGATTGTTACCATTTGTAATATGAATTGTGTTCCGATTCGGGGTGGCGACGCCATGTGTTCCATCATTAGTGATTGACTGATATTCTGTATGCAACGACATATTTAATGTTAATTTAAAAATGATAAACTTACAATTACTTTTGTCTACCTTCATCAGAATCAGTAGTTATAACGTAAAAGCTAAAGTTAGATGTATAAATCTCTCGAAATAGGATACGTTTCAAATATATTACTTCAGCTTCGAAAAAAGGCGTGTACCAAGTAAGTCCATGTCCATAAACTATCACCCTCCTACGTAATTAAATGCATGCACATCACATCTCGTTTCGTTACACCCGTTCCCACAGCCGAAGCTTTTGTAAACGCGTAATGTGCATCAGTAATATTCCGGTCCTAATATACGAGCGGCGACTCGTCCGTAATACCGAAAGGCCCAGAGGTAATAGTAGGGCGGGACGACACGGCGTTTCGGACATCCCATTATAATCAGTATAAATACTCGCGTCTAATAATTAATGGCGATTTTGATTAATCGCCGTTTGAATCTGGTGATTAAGGTTTCTGAGAAGTTGACATTAGTTTTGTTCTTTTGTAAGGAAAACGGTGGACGGTATTTGGTGGTGATGTGTTTTTTGGCAGGAATGTAATGAACTGTGTTTATAGCTACCTGAACTTGTATTTTGCACAAATTCACAAATGGTGTGGTTATCAATTTTATTGATTGGTTTTTATTGTAAGCACTTATTATGCTCTGACTCAAGTTCGAGTAGGACCTAAATTGTTTTGTTTGAAACTAAAGTATCACACGCGATCGTGAGATCAGCGTTAATATCATCAAGCACTTCTTATTATCACAAGATTTCAACTCAAACCATTTCCATACCACGCTATGAAGTGACCTTGGCTTTCAAAAATGTATTCTTAGCTGATCTCATCCATGTAATCAAGATTTGGACGTTCTCAAGTGTGGTCACCTTTCAATGGTCTTTTCACTTGAACTCTTAAACAATTCTGATCCAATAACGGGGCGAGATTAAAAAGCGTGACGCTACATATCGAAACAATCAGTATCATTGCAGGTGACGAACAAACAATAGTCTGGCTTACAGATGGCGCCACAATGTGTATAGCACGGGGTATCGCTCACTATTATCTATAATACTGTGTAGATTAATGGGTGAATTCAGAGCTTGTAGGAGAAAATCGATGGAAATTATTGGGATCGAAGCGGAATCATTTTGTTTAGGGATTTGCTTTGAAAAAGTAATGATAATGTTTTGAGTGTATTTTAGACAGTTTTTAGTTGGCTTATACAATTATGAGAACTTTTTTTATATTTTGAACTAGGTCTTCAATTGACTGAAAATTTGCTGTTTTTAAGTGATTTAAAGTTACGAGAGCATTCATTTATAGAACTATTCAATCGTTCATACTGTCTATATATATTTGGTATCAAAAGATGTCTGAAGATCTAATTTATGATCTGATGAGATTACGCATACAAGTGCACTTTTAAAGAAATATCTTCCAAAAATCTTAAGACCACTCTGAAATTGCTCTACTCTACATTTCGATCGAAGGACGACGGCCAAGCGGCTCGGGCGAAACATCAACCATTTTAATTATGTTCGGGACACCATTAACAATAAATCTGTTGTTCCTATACGTGGACACGCACACACTACATCCAAACGCACACATCTGTATTAAATCGATATAATCGTGTGAGCGAATCGAGTATCGATCGATGGTCTCCACGCTCGGATTTATGACTAATTATAATTCTGTTTTAACGTTTCTCAGTCGTAAAGTACCCTGTGACCAATTAGCTAATTATTACGTTAGTGGCGTATGACAATATGAAAATTAAATTATGTTTTGTTGGGTTTGGCGAGGAAATTAGTTTTGTAAGGGTCTTGATCTTTGGCACCGTTTTCTATTGTTAGTTATGACGGTAGTTCTGTAATCTTGACATTAACAGCCAAGTAGTTAACGGGTTTAATATCAGCAATAAACATCACTTGCCATGTCAATAGCAAATACTTTTTACATTTAAATTCTTATGCTCTTTTAGCAATAAGTTTGCTAACAATTTCCATGTTTTGACAAGGCGACACAATAGCTAATTCATTGAAATCTTCATACATACGTATGGTCATATAATAGTATACAATTGTATCATAAATATATAGTTATTATAGACTTGTAAAGACGTGCCATGTCATACTTCATGCACATATTTACGTTAACAACGATGACACTAATGAAGCAAATAATAATACTTATTAAATCCTTGTAACATGAGATTTGAAAGCATTAATGATCATACTAGGATTTGTCCATTGCTTCGCTTGGGTTAATTTTGGGGTAATGCCGTTCCTCTTTTCTTATTTAAGTCACAGAAAAGAGCCTGGAATGGAATATTGTTTATCGTTTGCTGAGTCTCACAGAATTTTCAGTCCGTTATTTTACAGGCTAGAGAAAGATTTCAAAAACACAAGGCAGGTATTTTTCATTGCTAACAAAGTCTGTGTAGCGTTTTTTACTTGAAATCTGCGAAGGGCTGAAATTATTTTAGGCGTTTGGAGAATATTTCCAAAAATAAATACGATATTATCATTTTCCTTCCACTTTTATCAA